>NC_079455.1:41781258-41784651 GCF_903798145.1 Danio aesculapii | reverse complement strand
TTGGCATTAAAAGCAGTGTGGTGTACGGTAAAATTAGAGTTTTTTATTTTAGGACTTTCGATTTTGCCATCCTGCCGCACAACATGTTTGCTATTGCAACCGGTCTTTTTTTGCAACCGGTATGCGAGGTTGAACCCATGTGACGTCATGTGTGACGTAGGTTGGTAACTCCCTTATACTTTCTCTAATACATACACTTATTTATATTTATTTATATATAGAAATGAAATTTAATATTTATTATTTATTATGAAGTGAAGAAAATCCTACTTTAATAATAATATTAATGATAATGATGATGTTAAAGATGATTATTAATTATGATTATTATTATTATTATTATTATTATTATTATTAAGTAGGATTTTGTTTCTTTATTTTTTACTTTTTTTTTTTTTAAACGTCTACTTTTACAATTTGTCACATGTAAACCACTGCAGAAATGTTCTAACCAGCAGGCCCATGTCATATACAGTACAGATACTTAATAAATAACCCACTATAAATTAAATGCAATAACGTGTGCTATGTTTTTTTGTTTTCACAAGCTTTGGAGACGTAACGTAAATTCCGCTTTTAAAAAACAGGTCACCTCTAGCTTTAGTCATGAGCCATGGCTGTGTTCAAAATGACATCTTTTTTTTCATAGTGCACTGCCAAGGGTGCGCAATTGTAAACATAAAGGTCGCTAAAACTGGACTGTAAAAATACTTTTAAAAGCAAATTACACCTAAGAGTGATGACTGTAATGTTTGTTTGTTTGTTTATAATGCCAAGTTTAAATGTTAGAATGTTCTAAATGAAAAGGGCATAGGGGGGATAACTGGGAATAGAACCAAGGCAGGAACTATGTTTCAAACTACAGCTCCAGAGGTGTAGTTGCAAGTACACAAGTTTGCGACGCAGTTTGCGAATGTTCGTTGGAACGATGGATTTGGGAAATGCCAAATCAACGAACTATGTTTGTAACGACCGAACTTGCGACCTTAGTTTGCTAATGATGGTTGTCGGAAATGCACCCCAGAGCTGTTGTATATACAGTATGTATACAGTATATATATATATATATATATATATATATATATATATATATATATATATATATATTTATATTTATATAGTCTTCTAAAGTCATCTGTGTTTAAGTCTTTTCAAGTCATCAGTGTTTAAGTCTTAAACTCATCAGTGTCTTTTAAAGTCATCAATGTTTTTCCATCGGCACATTTGAGCTCATATGAGTCCATCAGACCTGCTGATCTTTCGCTTCACAATAACTGTGTTTTCTGTCAATATTTATGAGGCCTGATGGAGCTGCGCTAATATCCTTACTGAGCGTTTTGTCTGGGTTTAATGGGATGTCAGGATTTTCTTCTGACCTGCGTGAACTCAAGAGACTCAGACGCTCGATACTGAAATATGAGCTGTTTTGTCCATAATTTGACGTCTTTATTGAAGAATAGATGGTCGAGTGAACAGTCTAATTGGGGAAATGTCAAACACAACTTTACTTTTCACACAGTTTTGTAGTTTCTACAGAATAAACCTAAACCGCTTGGTATGTGAAGAAATCTCAGGATAATTACAATTAACAGCAAGAAGGTTGCTGGTTCGAGTCCTGGCTAGCTCAGTTGGCATTTCTGTGTGGAGTCTGCATGTTCTCCCTGTGTTGGTGTGGGTTTCCTCCTATGCTTTGATTTCCCCCACAGTCTAAACACATGTGCTATAGGGAAATAGATGAACGGAATTGGTTGTAGTGCATGAGTGTGAATGTGAAAGTGTATGGGTGTTTCCCAGTACTGGGTTGCAGCTGGAAGAGCATCCGCTTTGTAAAATATATGTTAGATAAGTTGCCGGTTCATTCCGCTGTGGTGACCCCTGATAAATAAAAGGAGTTTGCTGAAGGAAAATGAATGAATGAATGAAAAACTGCTTTAATGTTTTTAAAATTATATATATTTTCTACAATTTTAAAAAACAGTATTAAATAATTATAGTAATTATTGAAATAATAGATATATGTCCATATTTCAGATCAAATTATTCAAATAATGTTTTAAAATAATATTTTTATTACATTTTATTTCATAATTGCTGTTTTTATAATATAATATTAAAATATTATTTTTTATTTTTTAATAATAAACAAAAATATATAATTGTAAATAATAAAAATGCTAATGTGACTTTTTAAACATTTGAAATAATGGCTTGTTGTGATCTCCAGCAGTGTGTGATTACTTCCTGTAGTTTGTTGTAATCACCAGCAGTGTTTTCTACATTGGAAATCTTTTCCTACTGAACTACATATCCCAGAAGTCTTTGCACCAATCATTCCTGTCACACCTGACAGTCATTTGGACACACACACACACTGATACTCATTATCATTGATTACTTGGACTATTTAAACTCCTCTGTTTCACACACAAGTTGCTGAGTCTTGTTATATTGATAGTAAACATTACAACGCGTTTCCTTTGCCTTGTCTTGCCTTGTTTCTGACCCTCACCCTTGTTTGTTTGTTTACATTGCCTGCTGCCTGCCTGTACTGACCAATTGCCTGATATTTGACTACGGCTCTGGATTGCCAGTGTACATCTGTTTAATCCTGTGTTGACTGTTGCTTGCCTGACCATTCTCTGCATAATAAACCCTGCATTTGGATCCGCACTCCCTTCTCAGCGTCACTTCACATTACACTTATCATTTCTGATAATAATTCATTTGAGCTTAATTTGATGTCCTAAACATAATTTAATAATACTATAATACAAATTATATACTATAAAATACAGAATATACTACAACAACAATGAAAACATATACAGTTTGGGGTCAGATTTTTTTTTTAATTATTAGTTTTATTTAATAATTTAAATAATATTATGCTGTTCATCATTTATTAAATGTGAAAAATTGTTAAGTTGTTAAATACTTTTTAAATAAATAGTTATTTATTTCTTATTGTATGTAGTTTAAATAAATTTTTACTCCAGTCATTATTGCTTTTATTACTATTACCATTAATAATAATAATAATAATAATAATAATAATAATATAATAATAATAATAATAGCAATAATAATAATGATAATAATAATAATAGCAATAATAATAATGATAATAATAATAATAATAATAATAATAGCAATAATAATAATGATAATAATAATAATAATAGCAATAATAATAATGATAATAATAATAATAATAATTATAATAATAATAGCAATAATAATAATGATAATAATAATAATAATAGCAATAATAATAATAATAATAATAATAATAATAATAATAATAATAATAATAGCAATAATAATAATAATAATGATAATAATAATAATAATGATAATAATAATAATAATAACAATTATAGCAATAATAATAAT
>NC_079455.1:41779011-41781158 GCF_903798145.1 Danio aesculapii | reverse complement strand
TTAAATGAAATCTTGGGGGGGGGGGGGGTCTGAACGCACATCCAAAGTGTAGGATGACACTTTGAAGCAGATGTCAATCAGACATTGCTTATAATGAGTAAAAAATGTATAAAAACAACATGCAGAAGAATTGCATGAAGAACTAGGGAGAGCTTTGAAAAAGTGGCCAACTAAAGAAGCATAGATGGATGGATGGATGATACAATGAATGGAAGGATGTATAATACAATATGTATGGATGATACGATGGATGGATGGATGGATGAATCTCTGGATGGATAAATGGCTGGATAGCTGGACGGATAGATGATATGGTGGATGAATGATACTATGGATCGTTGATAAGATGGATGGATGATACAAAGGATGGTTGGATGATACAATGGATGGATGGATGGATGGATGGATGGATGGATGGAAGGATAGATAGACAGAGAGATGGACAGAGAGATTATATGATAGATGGTTAATATGATGGATGAATGATACAATGTTTGGATGGATAATACGATGGATGGATGGATAGATAGATAGATAGATAGATAGATAGATAGATAGATAGATGGATGGATGGATGGATGGATGGATGGATGGATGGATGGATGGATGGATGGATGGATGGATGGATGGATGGATGGATGGATGGATGGATGGATAGATGGATAGATAGATGGATGATATGATGAATGGATAATAAAATGGAAGGATACATGGATGATGCAATGGACGGATGATACGATGGCTGGATGGAGGATATGATGGATGGATGGATGGATGGATGATACAATGGATGGATGGATGGATGAATGGCTGGATGGATAAATGGATAGACAGATGGACATATGGATGATATAATGGATGGATGATACGATGGATAATACGATAGATGGATGGATGGATAGATAATTGGATAGACAGATGGATGATATAATGGATGGATGATACGATGGATTATACGATAGATGGATGGATGGATGGATAGATAAAGGGATAGACAGATGGATGATATGATGGATGGATGATACGATGGATAATACGGTAGATGGATGGATGGATGGATAGATAAATGGATAGACAGATGGATGATATGATGGATGGATGATACGATGGATAACACGATAGAGGGATGGATGGATGGATGGATAAATGGATTGATAGCTGGACGGATAGATGAAATGATGGATGGATGATTCGATGGATTGTTGATACAATGGATGGATGGATGGATGGATTGATGGATAGATAATACGATAGATGGATGGATGATACGATTGATGGATAGATGGATAATACGATAGATGGAAGGATGATACAATGAATGGATGGATGATACAATGGATAGATGGATGATTGGAAGGATAGATAGACAGATGGACAGATAGGTGGTTAATATGATGGATGGATGAGACAATGGATGAATGGATGGATGGATGGATGGATGGATGGATGGATGGATGGATAGACAGACAGACAGAGAGACTGATTGATGCTGACACCACATTTGTCCATTGATCTCTATGAGCTGTGCTGGAGGTGATGTGCAGTATCAGATGCAGTGCAGGAACATCAGAGCAGCTGCAGTCGCACAGAGCCAGATCCTTTCTTATGTGACAGATGAGCAGTGGCGTCCCTGAAGGCCTCTATCAGTACGGCTTATCCATTCATCTCTCCGTCTCACTCGCTCCAACCCTCTTTTTCCGTCTCGCTATCTGTCACCAGCGTCTTGTACTTCTGTTTGGTGTCATTTCAGCATAAGTAGCCTACTAACACACACAAACACACACACAAGCGTCTGCCCTTGCTGGAGGGTCTAGTGTACAGCTGTCTGATTATTATAGTGTGTGACGGGACAGCAGTGTGATTTTGCTGTCTCTTTTTTCTCTTTTGTCTTGTTATGGATCTGGTCCAAAGCCTGCCCATACAGAAATCTGATATACAGTATGGCCATATATGGACATATAAATAAAAGTATAACTAATATATATATATATATATATATATATATATATATATATATATATATATATATATATATATATATATATATATATATATATATATATATATATATATATATATATATATATATATGAGCATATATGTAATTGGATTTAATGATTGTAATTCCAACTGATAAAAAAAATGAA
>NC_079455.1:41739011-41774011 GCF_903798145.1 Danio aesculapii | reverse complement strand
GACAGACAATGGTGATGGATAGATGGATGGATGGATGGATGGATGGATAGATACTGATGATGGATGGATGGATGGATACTGATGATGGATTGATGGATGGATAGATAAATACTGATGATGGATGGATGGATGGATGGATGGATAGATGGATACTGATGATGGATGGATGGATGTATACTGATGATGGATAGATGGATGGATAGATACTGATGATGGATGGATGGATGGATGGATGGATGGATGGATGGATGGATGGATAGATGGATACTGATGATGGATGGATGGATGTATACTGATGATGGATAGATGGATGGATAGATACTGATGATGGATGGATGGATGGATGGATGGATGGATGGATGGATACTGATGATGGAGGGATGGATGGATGGATACTGATGATGGATGGATGAATAAATACTGATGATGGATAGATGGATGGATAGATAAATACTGATGATGGATGGATGGATGAATAGATACTGATGATGGATGGATAGATACTGATGATGGATGGATAGATGGATGGATGGATGGATGGATGGATGGATGGATGGATACTGATGATGGATGGATGGATGGATGGATACTGATGTTGGATAGATGGATGGATAGATAAATACTGATGATGGATGGATGGATGAATAGATACTGATGATGGATGGATAGATAAATACTGATGAAGGATGGATGGATGGATGGATGGATGGATGGATAGATACTGATGATGGATAGATTAATACTGGTCCTGATAGATAGATAGATAGATAGATAGATAGATAGATAGATAGATAGATAGATAGATAGATAGATAGATAGATAGATAGATAGATAGATAGATAGATAGATAGATAGATAGATAGATAGATAGATAGATAGATAGATAGGGAGGGAGGGAGGGAGGTAGGTAGGTAGGTAGGTAGGTAGGTAGGTAGGTAGGTAGGTAGGTAGGTAGATAGGTAGGTAGGTAAGTAGATAGATAGGTAGGTAGGTGGTCAGCTGGTAGCACCAAAATAAAGAGTCTATAGATTATTAATCATTAGATTATAAGTAGACTGTTAGGTTGGGGTTAGGGTTAGTGTAAGTTGACATGTACTTGCAAAGTTTCCTATAGTTAAATGTCTGTTGAAAGAGCAGAATCAACAGATATTAAGCAGACAGTCTACTAATACTCAAATGGACCATCAAAATAAAGTGTTACCCTGATTTTAGATGTATATGGCAGAAATATTATAAATATTTAGGCCCAATCCCAATTCTACCCTTTACCCCTACTACCCCTTGTTTTTTTGCATGTTCACACAAAGGGGTAGGGGTGTCCTAATTGTGTTTAGCTTGAAGGCATAGAGCTAAGGGGAAGGACTAGATACCCCTTGAAACGAAGACCACACTCGAAACCAAGGGGTCCGAAAATGACTTACTAAATTACAACATACTTTCACATCCGTCACTCAATGACACTTGAATACCCTGCCAGAATAGTCTAGTGGCTGGGACTGGCCTTTTTACAGTGTCCGCTATAATGTTATTGTTGTTTTCGTGTGTTTAAATAGATGAATATGGCCACGGTGTAAATACACAGTACAGTTACGAGCTTATTGTCGCATTATATCGTTATTATTACACAATATCAATACTTTCAGTGATTTCCTGAAGATAAATACTAAAAACTAACAGAACTGGAATAACTACAGCAGTCGCCATCGTCGATCTCATATGAAGTAAGAGCTCGTGATGACATATGATGACGTGTGCAGGTGTTGTAGTGCTGTCCCATTTCTTAGGGGTAAAATTTGAAGCCCTTCACACTTCAGAGATCAAAGAGAAGGAATGGGAGTAAAAAAATTTAGAATTGGGATTGGGCCTTAGACTGCTGTTATTAAAACATTTCTTTAATATGACTTTATTTGTCTTTAAATACTGACAAACAAGTCAATTATCTTATTTTATGATCAACATCAGTTTAATTGAAGCAGAAAAAAGGAACAAAACCCAAAGTGTGACAGCCTAAATCTGTTTCAGGCCGGAAATTCTGTAATTTTTCGTGTTTTGCTTTTACAAAATATGCTTGAGTATTATTAATAGCGCTTCTGTTCAGTCTAGCATGATTCAAAGCAGCCGCTTGATCTTTGCTTGAATTCTGAGGGGAATTTACAATGTTCTTACTCCGTGTTTTCTGTAATTACTCACCATATTTGTTTTCTGGCTTCTTTTCTCCTGCTATAAACGTCTCTAGTCTATCCCATCACACACACACACACACACACACACACACTGAGATCTTAAACAAAGTGATTTCTGGCTTCTGGCAGGTGTTGATAAGTGTCATTGTGTCACCTCTTCAAAACAAAAATGACTTGGGATTTAAAAGTTCTTCTGCTGTTTTTTTTCTTCAACGCCTCCTTTTTTGTTTGTTGCAGATCTACAGCGAGAAGTTCATCAGTCATAAGTTTGTGATGAGCGTATCCTGTTTCCTGTGGGTGTAAAGAGTGGCGGCTGATCGATTGACGGTAAGAAAAAAACCCCACCAGCAATTAGACTCGGATCAAATATTGACTCGTTTGTGAGCATTTTGATGGCAATGCACTTTTGTTTTGGACATTCAGCATGCTTAACACCTCAAATGCTATTCATTCGGTTCTTTTTATTCAGACAATTCTCATTTATTTAGATATCTGCTTCTTTTTGAAGGGGAACTGTTGTGAAACCTTCATAATCACGACATGACATATGTGATAAAGATTTCATGCATGCTTATGAAAACTGTGATTAAGTGTCATTTGCTCAGTGTATGTGATAGATAGATAGATGGATGGATGGATGGATGGATGGATGGATGGATGGATGGCGTGATGGATGGATGGATGGATGGATGGATAGATAGATAGATAGATAGATAGATAGATAGATAGATAGATAGATAGATAGATAGATAGATAGATAGATAGATAGATAGATAGATAGATAGATAGATAGATAGATAGATAGATAGATACTGTGATGGATGGATGTATGGATGGATGAACGGATGAAGGGATGGATGGATGGATGGATACAGATGATGGAATGATGGATGGATGGATGGATAGATAGATAAAAACAGATAGATAGATAGATAGATAGATAGATAGATAGATAGATAGATAGATAGATAGATAGATAGATAGATAGATAGATAGATAGATAGATAGATAGATAGATAGATAGATAGATAGATACTGATGATGGATGGATGGATGGATAGATAAATACTGATGGATGGATGGATGGATGGATGGATAGATAAATACTGATGGATGGATGGATGGATGGATGGATGGATTCATTCATTCATTCATTCATTCATTCACTTATTCAGTCATTTATTCATTCATTTATTAATTAATTTATTCATTAATTTAATCATTCATTCAGTCATTTATTTATTCATTTTTTATTCAGTCACTCATTCATTCACTTATTCAGTCATTTATTTATTCATTTATTTATTCAGTCATTTTTTATTCAGTCACTCATTAATTTATTCATTCATTCATTCACTTATTCAGTCATTTATTCATTCATTTATTTATTCAGTCACTCATTCATTAATTCAGTCATTCATTCAGTCATTTATTTATTCATTTTTTATTCAGTCACTCATTCATTCATTCATTCATTCATTCATTCATTCATTCATTCATTCACTTATTCAGTCATTTATTCATTCATTTATTTATTCAGTCACTCATTCATTAATTCAGTCATTCATTCAGTCATTTATTTATTCATTTTTTTATTCAGTCACTCATTCATTCATTCACTTATTCAGTCTTTTATTCATTCATTTATTAATTAATTTATTCATTAATTTAATCATTCATTTAGTCTTTTATTTATTTATTCATTCATTCATTTATTCATCTATTTATTTATTTATTCATTAATTAACTTATTCATTTATTAACTTATTCTTTTATTTGTTTTTATTTATTCGGTTATTCATTTTATTAACTTGTTCATTTATTTATTTACTCAATAACTAATTTATTAATTTATTCTTTTATTTATTCATTCATTCAATTATTTATATACTCAATCATTTAATAATTTACTCGTTAGTTTATTTATTGATTTTTATTCATTTATTCAATCATATATTTATTCGTTTATTCATTCATTCATTATTTATTCATTTAATCATTCATTTATTCAGTCATTTATTCCTTCATTTTTTCATTTATTCATTCATTCAATCATTTATTTATTCATTTGTTTATTCATTAATTTATTTATATATCTATTCGTTTATTTGGCCATTCATTCATTTATTTATTCATTCATTCATTCATCTATTTATTTATTCATTCATTCATTTATTCATCTATTTATTTATTCATTCATTCATTTATTAACTTATTCTTTTATTTGTTTTTTATTTATTTTTCGTTTATTTGGCCATTCATTCATTTATTCATTTATTCATTCATTCATTTATTCATTCATTCATTTCCTGACTTATTTTATTTAATTTCAACCAAAGAAAAAGAATTAAGACTTTCCCCAGAAAAGTATTGATGTAATTGATATTTACAAAAAAAATTTTAATTTCACATGAGGGTTAATCATTCTTTCTTCAATATATTAAAGTGTTATGAAATATTGAAATGAAATTGTTTCAGCTACACCCGCAGGTCTGCTATCTTTGTTCTTATATTGTAAGTGCGCGCTCCTGGTGTGAGTGTGTGTTTGTAATGTATGCGGGTTTGTTTTCAGGCAGTAAACACTCATTAGTGGTGAAGCGTTCCACAGGGCTCGTTCAATCAGTCGCCAGATGTTGGAGAAACCCAGCCGACAAAACACACTCACAGGTACATGAACACAACTCTGAAACAAACACCCTACACAAAGCAGAATTCTGATCCAAAGACTGTAAAATTAAGGGGCTAGTTCACACTTCACTTGTTCTAAAGTTTCTTTCTTTTGTTGAACACAAAGGAACGCTGGAAAATTGCAACCATTGTCTTCCATAGTATTTGTTTTTCCTACTATGGAAGTCAGAGATTACATGTTTCTAACATTCTTCAAAATATCTTCTTTTGTGTTCAACAGAATAAAGGCAGTAAAAAGTGAGTTTATTTTCATTTTTAGGTGAACTAATCCTTTAAGGTTACAGGAGACCTATAGATAAGTACCAGTTTTCACTCAGAGGTTGCTTGTAAATTTCACAATTAATTATAAAGAAAGTGCACAATTAAATAAAATACAATGAAAAAAAACATGACATTTACAGTACAACATGATTATACAAACAAAATATATCAAATATTAGATGTCAAATATTGTTATAGTAATGCAATTATAAAGTTAGATTGCTCTTTCTCTGACAGGACATACATACACACACACACCGGCCACTTTATTAGGTACACCTGTCCAACTACAATTCACACAGGCTCACCGAAATTGGACAATAGAAGATTGGAAAACGTTGCCTGGTCTGATGAGTTTCGATTTCTGCTGTGACATTCGGATGGTCGGGTCAGAATTTGGCGTCAACAACATGAAAGCATGGATCCATCCTGCCTTGTATCAACGGTTCAGGCTTGTGGTGGTGGTGTAATGGTGTGGGGGATATTTTCTTGACACACTTTGGGCTTATTAGTACCAATTGAGCATCGTGTCAATGCCACAGCCTACCTGAGTATTGCTGCTGACCATGTCCATCCCTTTATGACCACAGTGTACCATCTTCTGATGGCTACTTCCAGCAGGATAATGCACCATGTCATAAAGCGTGAATCATCTCAGACTGGTTTCTTAAACATGACAATGAGTTCACTGTACTCAAATGGCCTCCACAGTCACCAGAGCTCAATCCAATAGAGCACTTTTGGGATGTGGTGGAACGGAAGATTCACATCATGGATGTGCAGCCGACAAATCTGCAGCAACTGTGTGATGCTATCATGTCAATATGGAGCAAAATCTCAGGTATATTTCAGTACCTTGCTGAATCTGTGCCACGAAGGATTAATTCAATTCTGAAGGCAAAACAGGTCCAACCCGGTACTAGTAAGGTGTACCTAATAAAGTGGCCGGTACGTGTATATATTACATTTTTCTTCAACTGTATATGTCAAAGTGTTACAAATTATTTTTAAAAATTCAGCATAGGAATAAATAATATAATATATTATCTTTTAATTCCATATATTATCTATAATATATTATTTTAATAATATCATTAAAATAAAATCATTAAAATATATGTCATTCATACATTCATTTTCTTTTCGGCTTAGTGGCTTTATTAATCTGGGGTCGCCACAGTGGAATGAACCGCCAACGTATCCATCATATGTTTTACACAGCGGATGCCCTTCCAGCTGCAACCCATCACTGGGAAACACCCATACACACTCAATCACACACTCATACACTACGGCCAATTTAGCCTACCCAATTCCCCTACAGCGCATGTCTTTGGACTTGTGGGGGAAAACCGGAGCACCCGGAGGAAACCCACACAAACATGAGGAAAACATGCAAACTCCACATAGAAATGCCAACTGACCCAGCCGAGGCGCGAACCAGCGACCTTTTTGCTGTGAGGTGATTGTGCCACCCAAAATATTATATCAAACATCAGATGTAAATTATTGTTGAAGCATTGCAATAATAAAGAGTCCAGCAGCTTGTGTGTATAAAGTATGTTAGAGAAGGAGAGCTGAACCTGCGCTCACCTGAGGATGATGGATTATTCCTCCAGCAAACCGTGTGTGTGTGTTTGTGTGTGTGAGAGTCTGCTGGGGAAAGAGAAAGAACTGATGTGACATGAACCAGAACTAACAGGAGTGTTATGCACTCAGCGGCTCAGTTGGGTTGAGAGATTGATTCAGATGGTGATTATGTTGTCATTACAGGACACATTCAGCATTTTACATACACACACACACTTACATGCTAAAACATGCACACAAAAACCTACAGTCTCTATGCATGTTCTTTTAAAGGAGTGTACAAACGCAAACGCACACAAAAGCTGTGGGTTTGATGGATTGCAGTGCATAAGTTTAATTTTGAGGATGAGATTAAGTTATTAAACACAATCCATAATGTAATGCAAGCATGGATAGTGTGATGAATTTTTAGGAAGTTCATTTATTTAGCAAGAATGGATCAAAAGTCTGTTCACGCAAAAATTCATATTATGTCATTGTTTACTCACTCTTGACTTGTTTCAAACCTTTATTTGTGTCTTTCTTCTGTTGAACACAAAAGAAAATACTTTGAAAAAGGCTGCATGGAAACCTGTAACCATTGACTTCCATAGTATTTGTTTTTTTTATTATGGATGTCAGACTGCTTTTACAGTATTTTTCAATTTTGGGGGGTTTTGGCCACAGAAGAACTGGGTGTATAAAAAATATTTTAAAAAAATAAAAAGAACTGGCTGGCTATAAAAATAATAATATTTTTCTTAAGAAATAAAAATAAATATATATATTAAATAAAAAAATACAAAAAGTTAAAAATAAATAAATAAATAAAAATTAATAAATTAATTTACAAATATTAAATAAATAATAAAATAAAATAAATCAATCAATCTATTTTTTTTAAATAAATAAATGAAAAAAAGAAAATGAATAAAAAAATTAATTAATTAAAAATATTAAATAATTAAAAACAAATAAAAATAAATTAATCATTTAAAAAATATTTAATTAAAAAAATGAAACTAAATAAATATTTTTTAAATAAATTAATTAATTAAACATTTTAAATAAATAAACAAATAAAGATAAATAAATGAATTTAAAAATAATAAATGACAAAATAAATATTAAATTAATTAATAATAATAAATAAAAATAAACAAATAAAAATAAATAAATAAATGTAAAAATATTAAATAATTTAATTAAAAAATAAATTTGAAAAAATATTTAATAAATTAATAAAAAATAAGTAAATAAAAATGAATAATTAAACATATTAAACAAATAAATGAACTACAAAATATGAAATAAATAAACACATTTAAAAATATATTTAAAAAATAAATAAAAATAATTAAACAAATAAAAGAAATGAATTAATTAAACGTTAAAGAAATAAACAAATAAAAATAAATAAATAAATAAATAAATAAGAATTGCTCATGGAAAACACATCTTTATATCTTTCTTTTATCTGAGTTTTTGTTCTTACGCTTTCACTCTCTCTCTAGTTGAAGTTGTTTTATTGGCATGCCATTTTGTACAGTATTGCCAAAACATTTTAGACATTTATAAAATTACCCTATAGCACATGTGTTTGGACTGTGGGGGAAACCGGAGCACCCGGAGGAAACCCACATCAACACGGGGAGAACATGCAAACTCCACACAGAAATGCCAACTGGCCCAGCCGAGGCTCGAACCAGCGACCTTCTAGCTATGAGGTGATCGTGCTAACCACTGAGCCACCACGACACTAAAATATGTAATAAATTAACACAATAAAATGAATAAATGACAATAAAAAAGAATAAAAACTGATGAGACCTCTAATAATTATAATAAATACCAGAATAAAAAAAGAGTAGCTTATTTAAATAAGGCAACTGAATCTCTCCCTCTCTCTCTCTCTCATTTAAAATCTGTGAGCTGTTTCAAATAGTTGCCTCATCCATGAATGAGTACAGCAGAGAACGAGAACCTGTCCTTAAATAATCCAGCAACACACACACACACACACACACACACACACACGCACACACACACACACACACGCTGCTTTTCTTTTCATCCTTCTCCACCGTCCTCTTCATCATTTTATCTTCTTCTGTCACTTCTTCTGGAGTTTAATGATTTCACTCGCTGTAGTGTTTAGATTTCAGAGCGTGTGTTTCTTCTCTTAGATTCACTTACACACACACACACACACACACACACACACACACACACACATGCAGAGCTCATTAGTTTTGGGCCAGAGCTGCTGTTAATTAAATAAATTCTGGATTGTAGTGTGTGTGGGTGTGTGTGTGTATGTGTGTGTGTGTGTGGAGAATTGTGTAATGTAGAGGGCGTCCCTGCCTGCGGAGAGAAGACATCATTATACACACACACACACATACACACACACACTTGGTCTATCTCCGTTTGCAGTTCAGGGTTGATAATTAGCGCAGGAGGAGGAATATTTTACATCTGTTGGCAAACACACACACACACACACACACACGCACACACACACAAACCTTCGCAAAAGGCCTGTAAATTGGCTGGGATCAAACATTCCCTTGGTTTAAACAGACTTTCCACAACAAAACGAGCTCCACACACACACACATACAGGAGCGGTTTGCCAGTGGAAGCTTGTTAGAACACACACACACACACACACACACATTCTGATGTGGGAGGCTTGTGTTCAGTGGTTTACGTTCCATATACACACACTAAATACTGTTTATTCGCAGTGATCTTTTAATTGTGGCGACATAAGTGTGTGTACAATATTCAGATCTCCTGAAGGTGTGTATGTGAGTGTGTTCTCTTTTTAATTATATATTTATACACTACCTGACAAAGTCTTGTCTTCGTTCTCAGTTGTAAGAGCAACCAATCATAACTTGACTTCTATCAATCATAACTTGAATCATAACTTGACTATGCGACACATGCAAACTCCACACAGAAATGCTTGCTGTGACCTAGCCGGGGCTCGAAACAGCGACCTTCTTGCTGTGAGGCGATCGTGCTACCCACTGCGCCACCGTGACACCCTATTTATTTTATTATAATGTTTAAATTAAAGTTGACATGAATTTAAATGCTTTATTCATGCCGTTTTTATTTTTGGTCATAATTCAGAGTATCAAAGCTAATTGTAAGTCAGCATGAAACAGAATTCTCAATGTTTTTTTCTTTATTGTGAATTATGAATTATTAATCACTTGAAATTAGTGTAGGGCGGGGTTTGATTTTAGCTTGGGGTGAATTGATTGGATAAAAGTGGTCGGCTATTTGTGGACAGGTTGATCCTGCCCTTCAGTCAGTTTTGCTTTCATGCTTCATGGTGAACGAGTTCTGCAACACACATGCACATACACACAGACACACAAATGAACTCACTCACACTGACACACATTCACACTCACACACGTGTCTTTTCTTCTGCACTTACTGTAGTGTACGTACGCTGGGGTGAATGTCAGTGCAAGGTGAAGCTCTGCTGTAAATGTGCTGAGAAACTGAAAGTGAGCAGTGAAATCTGGACATCAAATGTTGATGATGAAAGTCCAGAGAGAAACGCTAGCTCGAAACGACAGCAAGACTGAACACATCTGTCCAGATCACCTTCACAGAACTGCTGCAAATTCAGATTTTGCTTTTTGAAATTTAGATCGAGTGGATTGCATTGCACTCCTTTACTTATTATATTATACACTCACCGGCCACTTTATTAGGTACACCTGTCCAACTGCTAGACAACACATATTACTGATCAGCCTAGGGGGTGGGCGATATGGAAAAAATATCATATCACGATTTTTTCTGGGGAAATGACAATTCACGATTTTTATCCCGATTCTTTTTCAAGTCGGTTTTTTAAGACTATTTTGCAAATTACAAAGGTACAATACAACCAAACCAGTGGTGTAGTCCTTGCTATACGCACGTATACTCAGTATGCCTACTTTTTTCCAGGAGCTGTTTGGGTATTACGACTTCTGAGGATCATACCCTCGGTATACTCACTTATTTTGGTTATTATTCCCTAATTTATGTGTATTCGCGTCTCCTTTAACTGTATACCAAATGTTATTTAACTCGCATCTTAATTTGTTGCAATGGTGCATTTTTGTTTAATTTGCGCCATTCTCCACCCCCTGACGACCGCAGCAGCTGTGAGAACATTTCGTGAGAGTTTTTTGAAGATCACAACAAATCAACTGAATGATGTCTCCCTGAAACGTTTAAGTAAAATGATAAAACAGCATGGGCGTTGCTTTAGCCCTCCTATATTTCCATTCAGCCCCCCTAAAACGTTTGCGATTACCTCATGAACTGTACACTACAAAATGATCGCCTCAGTCCCCTTTAAGTTTGATATAAAAACAGCAGCGGAATTCTGTTCCTCCATTTTAACTTGTTTTTCATTTAGTCAGCAAACCACAGCGGTGCAGACCGTGAGCACAAGGTGTGTTTTTATAGAATATCTGCATATTTACAGTCTTTGCTATAGAAACACTTCCTCGACGCTCCCCTCATCAGCACAGCTGTTTCCTTCAGCAAAAATATAACTCTTTACAGACATGTCGCTGTTTATTTCACAAATAACAATGACAATAAAACAGTGCACGTGGCATTAACTACATCATACATTCATCCACAGGATTAAACACAGTGACAGATCCACTCAGTGAATGTTCTCATTTTAACTGCATATCTTAGTGACATCAGAGTGAAACATCATGTGTTGTGTCGTATTAAAAATTATTTCCTATTATGTCTTTTATTACAGTAGTGAAATATGTAAATTAGCCTGTAAGTTTTTAATATGTTTATATTTATGTCATTATGAATTTAAAAAGTGGCAGTTTTATTCAATACATGGAAAAAAAATGTACTTGAGTACATTTGAGAAACATTTACTTTCGTCGTTGCTTTTCCTACTTTTACAATTTAGATTAGGTGGGTAATAGTACACCACCTTTTTTTTTAGGACTACACCACTGAACCAAACTAATGTCCCCAATATACTCTTACCATGTATGTTTAAGAATATTTGGAAACACTTTATAATAACTACACACTATGAATCATTTACTAAGCATTAGCATCTAGTGAATTCATTATTTGTTAAGCATTAACTCTACATTAATAAGCGTTAGTAAGCAGTTTATAACTGCAGCTACAAATGCTGTATTCTTGACTTATAAGCACCTATATAATGTGCTTAATAATTGTACTTTCATACTTTAATTATTTATTTTTCATTACTAAATTAAGTATCGCATTATTTACAAACCATTTGTATTTAAGAGTAGTTGAGGGTTTTTAGGATCATTCAGAATGAGTTAGTAAATGATTAATAAACTATTGAAATCAACGTTTATATGTCTTATTATTCAGGCATGTACTAATAGTTAACTAATATGTTAATAAATGCTTTATTAACTCAACTTCATGCAATTGTGTGACCTAATCTAAAGTGAGGACTATTAATGCTTTATAAATCCCTTATAGATGACCATTAAAGGCTCAGTATCAAATGAACAATAATATTTGCAATCTTTTCTAAATAACAAAATGACTGTAAAGTTTAAACATTGCCAAATAACAGGAGTGTCAAAATACGACATAAAACTGGATAAAACAACAACAATATAATAATTGAACACTATAATAAGATGCAATGTTTAAACTCTACAGTTATTTTATTTTAGATAAGGTTTATTTTTAGATAAGGTTTATTTTTCATTTGAAGTACAGTTTTATTTGTGTATTTTTAAATGAAAAGGAATGAATAATGTCATTTTTCCTGTTTAGAATTTAACTGAGCCTTTAATTGTCATTTATAATGGATTTATTAAGCATTAATAGTCCTCACTTTAGATTAGGTCACAAAACTAGCTGAAGTTGAGTTAATAAAGCATTTTTTGTGAGAGTGAGAGTATGTGAGTATGTATGTGTGTCTGTGTGAGTTCATGTGTGTGAAAGAGTGTATGTGTGTGAGTATTTGTAAGTGTAAATATATGCGTGTCAGTGTGAGTGAGTTCGTGTGTGTGTGTGTGTGTGTGCGTGTGAGTTCGTGTGTGTCTGTGTGTTTGAGTTTGTGTGTGTGTGTCTTTTGAGTGAATTCATCTACCTGTCTATATGTGTGTGTGTGTGTGTGTGTGTGTGTGTTTGTGTGCGTGCGCCTGCATGCATGCTTGCGTGTGTATATGTGTGTGTGTCAATGTGAGTGAGTGTCTGTGTGTTTGAGTGTGTGTGAGTATGTGCATGTGTGTACTGCATGTGTGTATGCAAGTGTGTGTGAGTGTGCATGCGTGTATATGCATGTGTGTGTTAGTGTATATGTGTATGTGTGTGTAAGAGAGCGTGTGTGTGTGTGTTGTATTCTCTTGAGCACATGTTCAGCTTTCCATCGAGGTCAGATTAATCCAGCGGTTTATAATCTCACTCCTAATCCTCAATCACACACACACACACACACACACACACACACACGCACACAGTGCCTTATATAAGAGAATCTGTAGTGATGTGTGTTTTGTCAGTGATGTCTGTCTACTTCAGACCTCCCAAACCTGCTGGAGCTTTAAATTCACCCAATAGTTCACCTCAAACTCAAATAAAGACTCAAATAAGAGCTAATTATTTTCTGTTAGAGCATTCAAAATAATTACTTCATTGACAAATCTATTTAAATATATAATGGCTGGGTCAGTTGGCGTTTCCGTGTGGAGTTTGCATGTTCTTCCCGTGTTGGCGTGGGTTTCCTCCGTGTGCTCCGGTTTCCCTCACAGTCTAAACACATGCGCTATAGTGGAATTGAATGAACTAAATTGGCCGTAGTGTATGTGTGTGTGAATGTGAGAGTGTATAGGTGTTTCCCAGTACTGGGTTGCAGCTGGAAGGGCATCTGTTACGTAAAACATATGCTGGATAAGTTGGCGGTTCATTCCACTGTGGCGACCCCTGATAGATACTTTACTTTTTAGGTTTGATAGATTTTTATTTTTATTTATAAGCAAGTCATTTTAGTCGTTTTAATTAGTAGTAATTTACTGATTTCATTAACTTTTCAATTTAAAATGAACTATTTTGTGTTGATTTTATTTGATTTCTAGTTTTATTTCATGTATTAACCTGCAATTCTCCTTTCAAATGTTTTTTTTTTTCTCTTTATAAATACAAGAATGTTTTTAATTTAGATTTTTATTTAGATTTTTGAGTGGCGCGGTGGCTAAATGGTTAAAACTGTCGCCTCATAGCAAGAAGGTTGCTAGTTTGAGTCCCGGCTGTGTCAGTTGACGTTTCTGTGTGGAGTTTGCATGTTCTCCCCGTGTTGGCATGGGTTTCCTCCTGGTGCTCTGGTTTCCCTCACAGTCCAAACACATGCGCTATATGGGAATTGAAGAAGCTAACTGGGTCGTATATGTGTGTAAATGAAAGTGTATGGGTGTTTCTCAGTACTGGGTTGCAGCTGGATCTGTTGCGTAAAACATATGCTGGAATAGTTGGTGGTTCATTCCACTGTGGTGAATCCTTATAAATAACGGACTAAGCCGAAAGAAAATGAATGAATGAGATTTTTGATATGATTCTTACAATTTTCACTTTATATTTAAATCTTTTGACATTTGTATTGCTTTTAAAACATTTCTAATTCAGCTTTCTTTATTTTAGATTGAGTTGAAGGCTTGGTAATTTGATGCATTGACATATTTAACAGAGTTGGCAGAACATCCGGCCTCACAGAAGTAGCATGAGCGTGTGTTTGAGACAGACAGCTGAATAAACTCAGCCGACACTCTGCCATCATCACGGTACACACACACACACACACACACACACACACACACGTCGCCTGACTTCAGATCAGATCAGAGGTGTCCTGACAAGCACACCTCCTACACACGTGGACGGCAGTCCCAGCAGGCCCGCGCTGGTGACCTTCCTCATCACAGTGTCACGAAACATGCATACACATACATGCACATACACACACACACATGCTTGTAAATGTCTTCATATTTTGGAGTTGGATAAACTATGAAAATTATGTTATAAAAATATATAAATGAAGATATCATCATCATCATCTGATGTGGCGCCCTCTGCTGGATCTTAATACGCTGTCAGAAAGAAAGGTGGAAAAATCAGTAAAATCTGGGGCGGTCTCTTATCAAAGGGTACATTTTTGTTCCTCACAGGTCTTTAAAGGTATATATTAATACCTAAAAAGTGCAACTGTGCACCTCATATTAACTTAAAGGTACAAAAGTGTAGCCTAAAGGGACTAATGTATACCTGTACAGTCCCAGTGACAGATTTTGTACCTTTATTTCTGTGAGTGTACATCACAACTAAGCTCCAATAGTTTAGTCTCAATAACAACTAACAAAACTAACTCTCACTCTCAACTCATTCATTTTCTTTTCGGCTTAGTCCCTTTATTAATCTAGGGTCGCCACAGCGGAATGAACCGCCAGCTTATCCAGCATATGTTTTACACAGCGGATGCTCTTCCAGCTACAACCCATCACTGTGAAACATCCATACACACTCATTCACACAGATACACTACGGAAAATTTAGCCTACCCAATTCAACACATGTCTTTGGACTTGTGGGGGAAACTGGAGCACCTGGAGGAAACCCACGCGAACACAGGGAGAACATGCAAACTCCACACAGAAACGCCAACTGACCCAGCCGAGGCTCAAACCAATGACCTTCATGCTGTGAGTCAAACGTGCTCCCCATTGCGCCATCGTGCTGCCCTCTCTTTATTAATTTCAATTCAATTCAAAAGTTGCTTTATTAGCATGACAAATGTTACAAATGTATTGCCAAAGTTACATTACAGTTTTTTACAACGGCTCTGACAGTTTTTTCCAATATATTTTACCATTTTGCTAAACTCTTAACGCACCAACACACCTAAAACACACACTTGTCAAAACAGTTAATTTCATAATCAAAATCACACATTGTAAACTAAACCCTAAAACTAATATTCAAACTACAGTAATAAGCTAACACAATACACCATGTCTAACGAGTGGTCTTTGATGAACCCAAAAGAGCACGTCACTCCGTTACTCACCCGTTTGCACTGGCTGCCAGTTGCTGCTCGCATCAAATTCAAAGCTCTGATGTTTGCTTACAAAGCGACCTCTGGCTTTGCTCCTTCTTATCTGCTCTCACTTCTGCAGATATATGTGCCCTCCAGAAACTTGCGTTCTGTGAATGAACGTCGCCTCGTTGTTCCATCCCTAAGAGGGAAGAAATCACTTTCCCGAACTCTCACATTCAATCTGCCCAGTTGGTGGAATGAACTCCCTAACTACATCAGAACAGCAGAGTCACTTGCTGTCTTCAAGAAACGACTAAAAACTCAACTATTTAGTCTCCACTTTCCCTCCTAATCTGTAACTGCCTCTCTGGCTATACTACTAACTGTACTCTCTCTCAAAAAGAAAATTAATAAAATAAATAAATAAATAAATAAATTTTCTAATGCTTTGCTTCTTAGACTTTACACACCTGAAACTTGTCTATAGCACTTATTCACTGCTGCTCTTATAGTTGTGTAAATTGCTTCCTTGTCCTCATTTGTAAGTCGCTTTGGATAAAAGAGTCTGCTAAATGACTAAATGTAAATGTAAAACAAAGCAAACATGTTTCAAAATCAAATAATTAATCAAAACATGAACACATGGTCTCTTCCAACAGGAACATTTAGTCAGTCAGAACACATTGACAATAAAAACACTCTCATCAGCTGACATTACAGAACCTGCATTATTTTAGGTGTCAGCTCTGCCCTTATATTTTGTTTTTTTTGGGTTCAGTAAATGCATAAATTTGGGGGGGGGGGGGGGTGATTTTCAATACAAAAATGAAAGACCATCTCAGAGTATTCAATTCAATTCAATTCACCTTTATTTGTATAGCGCTTATACAATGTAGATTGTGTCAAAGCAGCTTCACATAAAAGATCACAGTAAATAGGAACAGTGTAGTTCAGTTTTCAGTGTTTAAGTTCAGTTCAGTTGAGCTCAGTTCAGTGTGGTTTAATAATCACTACTGAGAGTCTAAATATTGAAGAGCAAATCCAACGATGCGCAGCTCTACAGATCCCAAACCATGCAAGCCAGTGGCGACAGCGGAGAGGGAAAAAAACTTCACTAATGGCGAAAGTGAAGAAAAAAAACCTTGAGAGAAACCAGGCTCAGTTGGTCACGATCATTTTAATTTCTCCGCTGGCCAAACGTCTTGTGCAGAGCCGCAGTCTCAGTGGCGGAGGCTGGAAGCTGGCCTCAGCGAAGACTCGTCTGTCTCTGGAGCGTCACAGGAATCAGTCTCATGTTCCACTCCTCCATGACCACCACAGTAGCTGCTCAGGATTCGGCCAGGTCCAGGATATAAAACCTTGGGATCATCTCGTCGTTGGTCTTGGATCGAATCAGTGACTCTGCATAGTCTGAGGGCCTCGGGAAGAGTATCCCCAGGTGGAAATAGAGAATAAAGAAAATAATTAGCGTAGCTGATGTTCACAGTGTATATCAACAAGATGCATAACCTGTGTGGTGCACTAAGTGTATGCTTTACTGAACAGATAGGTCTTTAATCTAGTTTTGAATTGGGAGAGTGTGTCTGAGCCTCGGACGTTATCAGGAAGGCTATTCCAGAGTTTAGGAGCCATATATGAGAAGGCTCGACCTCCTTCACTCGACTTTGCTATTCTAGGTACTACCAGAAGCCCTGAGTTTTGAGATCTTAAAGAGCGAGTTGGATTGTAGCGAGACAGAAGATTGGTTAGATAAACAGGAGCTAGATTATTTAAAGCTTTGTAGGTAAGAAGCAATATTTTAAATTCAAGAGTAGCTTTATAAAATGTACATGTTTATGTAAAAAAAAAAAAATAGGGACACAGAATTGCTGCAGTACAGACTTTATTTGCAAAAGGACATCACTGCAAGAAATACAAACAGAAAAAGCTCTGCAATTATAAAAAAACAAAGTAATTTTCTATTCTGCCTGGTCTTCTGCATTAGCCCGGCTTCTTCTTCTCTGGCCCGGCACGGTAACTGTGGCCCTTTGGCCTAATATGTTTCTCCTACAGCGATGCCTTTTCTCCAAGTTGAAGCTAGGCTCGTCAACTTAGATAATTTCATGTGGGACTTGATTGACCTCCAACTCCATGACTCTCTGAAAGTAATTCGACACAGTGAATGTAAATGCTGTACTGTATATCTACTGCATGTACTGATGAGTCTCCAGGTTTATAGAGTAGTTTACTGCAAAACACAGTGTACTGTACAGTAATGATGCATAACCTTACCTTGACGTATTGGTGACGGAGTTCTTTGATGCACTTACTGTTCCTTTCAAAAAACTCACGAGGTTTAGGTGTGTTGGTGCATTAAGAGTTTATCAAAATTGTTAAATGTATTGAAAAAACTGTCAGAGCCATTGTAAAAAAAAATTGTTAATTAAATTTAAAAATAATTTAATTGAATTAACAGTTTTTTACAGACACTAGGACACATTTCTCAATACTTAGATCACTTCTGCAAAACTCTTCACACATTTCTCCTAACCGACTTTCAGCATGGCAAAGCAGTTCATTTCACATTCAGAATGCACTACAACTACCAAAACACTTGATTCAGCTCTCAAATACACTCATTCTTCCAGAACACTAGCAAAGGTTGACAGCCGACAAACACACTTCGTCACCCACAAAACAATGAGCTAAAACACACTAACAACATGTAGCATTACAGCGTGTAAAACAAGGACACATCTCTGTTTATAACAGCAATATACGTAACTGGAATGAATCAGACATGATGCAGAATTCCTCAATATTTTATATCGTTTATTTATCCATTTATTTTTGCACTAATTCCAAAGTACAAGAATTTGTTTACACACCACCCACTGATACAGATACAATAGTAATGCTAATCTGGCTGGTGGTTAAACTGCATTTTCAGATGTAAAATATGTTTCAGTGATGTATTGCTGTTGAATTTTGCTCTTATTCAGTTTTGCATGATGTTATTGTTTTGAACAGAGGTTTAACGGTTTTGAAAACAGGACTTCAGCATGTGCTAAATGACCTGTTCTTACAAAGATTTTGGCAGTTGTGGTGTCTGAGTGAGAAAAGAAATCATAAAATTTGAGAGATGTAGTCATGAATGCATTTTGTGCCAAAACAATGGGAATCGATCCTCAGTCACTGTTGTGCTCACTGTGTGAAGAGTTTTGCAGAAGCGACCTAAGTATTGAGAAATGTGTCCTAGCATCTGTAAAAAACAAAAACTGTAATTTAAAATTAATAAAATTTAATTTAAATTTAATAAATTAAATTAAAATAATTAAAAATACAAAAAAAATCTGAATAAACTGTACATTTAACAATCAACATTTATGGATAAAACAGTAATAATACATAAAATTAGTCAGTATATTTACAATGATTCATTTATTGTCTGCAATTTTCCGGAAAGAGAAGTTATCATAATATTTGCCGGTAATTCAATTCAATTCACCTTTATTTGTATAGCGCTTATACAATGTAGATTGTGTCAAAGCAGCTTCACATAAAAGGTCACAGTAAATAGGAACAGTGTAGTTCAGTTTGTAGTGTTTAAGTTCAGTTCAGTTTAGCTCAGTTCAGTGTGGTTAATAATCACTACTGAGAGTCCAAACACTGAAGAGCAAATCCAACGATGTGCAGCTCTACAGATCCCGAACCATGCAAGCCAGTGGCGACAGCGGAGAGGGAAAAAAAACTTCACTAATGGCGAAAGTGAAGAAAAAAAACCTTGAGAGGAACCAGGCTCAGTTGGGCACGACCATTTTAATTTCTCCGCTGGCCAAACGTCTTGTGCAGAGCTGCAGTCTCAGCGGCGGAGGCTGGAAGCTGGCCTCAGCGAAGACTCGTCTGTCTCTGGAGCGTTACAGGAATCAGTCTCATGTTATCCACTCCTCCATGACCACCACAGTAGCTGCTCAGGATTCGGTCTGGTCCAGGATATGGAAACCTTGGTTCATCTCGTCGTTGGTCTTGGATCGAATCAGTGGCTCTGCATAGTCTGAGGGCCTCGGGAAGAGTATCCCCAGGTGGAAATGGAGAATAAAGAAAATAATTAGCGTAGCTGCTGTTCATAGTGTATATCAACAAGATGCATAACCTGTGTGGAAGCCCCCTAAGTGGTGCACTAAGTGTATGCTTTACTAAACAGATAGGTCTTTAATCTAGTTTTGAATTAGGAGAGTGTGTCTGAGCCTCGGACGTTATCAGGAAGGCTATTCCAGAGTTTAGGAGCCATATATGAGAAGGCTCGACCTCCTTTACTCGACTTTGCTATTCTAGGTACTACCAGAAGCCCTGAGTTTTGAGATCTTAAAGAGCGAGTTGGATTGTAGCGAGACAGAAGATTGGTTAGATAAACAGGAGCTAGATTATTTAAAGCTTTGTAGGTAAGAAGCAATATTTGAAATTCAAGAGTAGCTTTATAAAATGTACATGTTTATGTAAAAAAAAAATAGGGACACAGAATTGCTGCAGTACAGACTTTATTTGCAAAAGGACATCACTGCAAGAAATACAAACAGAAAAAGCTCTGCAATTATAAAAAAACAAAGTAATTTTCTATTCTGCCTGGTCTTCTGCATTAGCCCGTCTTCTTCTTCTCTGGCCCGGCACGGTAACTGTGGCCCTTTGGCCTAATATGTTTCTCCTACGGCGATGCCTTTTCTCCAAGTTGAAGCCAGCCTCGTCAACTTAGATAATTTCATGTTGGACTTGATTGACCTCCAACTCCATGACTCTCTGAAAGTAATTCGACACAGTGAATGTAAATGCTGTACTGTATATCTACTGCATGTACTGATGAGTCTCCAGGTTTATAGAGTAGTTTACCGCAAAACATAGTGTATAGTACAGTAATGACTGTAATGCATAACTTTACCTGGATGTATTGGTGACGGAGTTCTTTGATGCACTTACTGTTCCTTTCAAAAAACTCACGAGGTTTAGGTGTGTTGGTGCATTAAGAGTTTATCAAAATTGTTAAATGTATTGAAAAAACTGTCAGAGCCATTGTAAAAAAAAATTGTTAATTAAATTTAAAAATAATTTAATTGAATTAACAGTTTTTTACAGACACTAGGACACATTTCTCAATACTTAGATCACTTCTGCAAAACTCTTCACACAATTCTCCTAACCGACTTTCAGCATGGCAAAGCAGTTCATTTCACATTCAGAATGCACTGCAACTACCAAAACACTTGATTCAGCTCTCAAATACACTCATTCTTCCAGAACACTAGCAAAGGTTGACAGCCGACAAACACACTTCGTCACCCACAAAACAATGAGCTAAAACACACTAACAACATGTAGCATTACAGCGTGTAAAACAAGGACACATCTCTGTTTATAACAGCAATATACGTAACTGGAATGAATCAGACATGATGCAGAATTCCTCAATATTTTATATCGTTTATTTATCCATTTATTTTTGCACTAATTCCAAAGTACAAGAATTTGTTTACACACCACCCACTGATACAGATACAATAGTAATGCTAATCTGGCTGGTGGTCAAACTGCATTTTCAGATGTGAAATATGTTTCAGTGATGTATTGCTGTTGAATTTTGCTCTTATTCAGTTTTGCATGATGTTATTGTTTTGAACAGAGGTTTAACGGTTTTGAAAACAGGACTTCAGCATGTGCTAAATGACCTGTTCTTACAAAGATATTGGCAGTTGTGGTGTCTGAGTGAGAAAAGAAATCATAAAACTTGAGAGATGTAGTCAGTGAATGCATTTTGTGCCAAAACAATGAGAATCGATCCTCAGTCACATAGACTTCTGTTGTGCTCACTGTGTGAATAGTTTCGCAGAAGTGACCTAAGTATTGAGAAATGTGTCCTAGCATCTGTAAAAAACAAAAACTGTAATTTAAAATGAATTAAATTTAATTTAAATGTAATAAATTAAATTAAAATAATTAAAAATACAAAAAAATCGGAATAAACTGTACATTTAACAATCAACATTTATGGATAAAACAGTAATAATAAATAAAATTAGTCAGTATATTTACAATGATTCATTTATTGTCTGCAATTTTCTGGAAAGAGAAGTTATCATAATATTTGCCGGTAATTCAATTCAGTTCAATTGACCTTTATTTGTATAGCGCTTATACAATGTAGATTGTGTCAACGCAGCTTCACATAAATGGTCACAGTAAATAGGAACAGTGTAGTTCAGTTTGTAGTGTTTAAGTTCAGTTCAGTTTAGCTCAGTTCAGTGTGGTTTAATAATCACAAAGAAAGTGAAGAAAAAAAACCTTGAGAGGAACCAGGCTCAGTTGGGCACGACCATTTTAATTTCTCCGCTGGCCAAACGTCTTGTGCAGAGCTGCAGTCTCAGCGGCGGAGGCTGGAAGCTGGCCTCAGCGAAGACTCGCCTGTCTCTGGAGCGTCACAGGAATCAGTCTCATGTTATCCACTCCTCCATGACCACCACAGCAGCTGCTCAGGATACGGCCTGGTCCAGGATATGGAAACCTTGGGATCATCTCGTCGTTGGTCTTGGATCGAATCAGTGACTCTGCATAGTCTGAGGGCCTTGGGAAGAGTATCCCCAGGTGGAAATGGAGAATACTGTGTCAAGAGTTTTGCAAAAGTGACCTAAGTATTGAGAAATGTGTCCTAGCATCTGTAAAAAAAACAACTAATTTAAAATTAATAAAATTTAATTAAAATTGTATAAATTAAATTAAAATAATTAAAAATACCAAAAAATCTGAATAAACTGTACATTTAACAATCAACATTTATGGATAAAACAGTAATAATTAATCAAATTAATCAGTATATTTACAATGATTCATTTATTGTCTGCAATTTTCCGCAAAGAGAAGTTGTATTATTACCGGTAATTTGCCGAAATGCTGCGCTGTGTGAACGCAGAAGGAAGATTGCCGAAAAGAGCGCGTTCATGTTTAGAACACGCTGACATGAGACGTCTACTTTAGCCAATCAGAACACTCAGACGCATTCACATCCGCGCTGTTTACGAAAATAAAAGCCTTTGAATATTTTTCCAGACACATTTAGCTGCTAGATGTTAGTCAGAAAATGTTTCTATGTTGCTTCTTAATGCCAACTGCGCAAAAAATTATCTATAAGTGAAGTTTTCAAACTAATTTCGAGAGGAGCACGTGATATGATTGACTGCAGCTGGCCACTCATCTACATTCACTAGTTAGCCAATCAGATTAACCCCAACTCACTATAAGTAGCCTAGCTAGAACTACTCTCTTATCTTCATTTTCCGAAGAAACCCCCCATCCACCCCTTCTCCTCCTTTTTTTTCTTTTACCACGGGGAGCTCTCGAGAACCACCTGATCTCGTTCTCCCCTCATATGCTCTATGGACCAGGCGGGAGCCCTGGGCTCACCTATCTCCGAGCTCAGGGTTCTCTCCCGGGACAGCATGCCAAACCTGCTAACAGTTGTCAAACAATATCTAAGTGTGAACTCTTAAAATGCTTTTGATAAATCACTGTTACCTTCAAGCTCTGCTTCAGTTGCTTGACGCGTGTGCCATATACTGAAAGCTGCAGCAGATCATGACAATAAAATACACCGATGGAAATTGAACTTTAGAACTGTGAGCCAACAAATATCAGTGATTCAGCATCTACATTTAATAATGTTAAAGAGGTTTAATATGTATTAATTATATTATAAACCTTAATATTTCGTTGGAGTGCAGTGAGTGCACTATTCTGTTCTTCTGAACGGTGCAAACAGCCAAATTGCTTATTACTGTAAATCTTGTCATGTAGCACAGTGGTTCCCAACCTTTATTTGCCTGAGACCCCCTTTTCCCTCTGGAAAATATTGTAAGGCCCCCCTCCACATTTAATGAAATTATCGGTCATAAAAGTTTGCAGTAATGATGACAAAAATGTTTTTCAAACAAACGATGTGTTTATTACTATATCTAGATATGTTTATGTACAAATAATAGCCTAATGTAATATATAAAAGCAAAACATTAGTAACGTTAGGCCATTTGTAACTGAAAAACGTAAGCCTTTGGCCTTTAAATTGGCCCTATTTGAAATTCAATAACAAATTATTATTAGTATTCACATTATTAGTATTCACACTGGTGTATAAGGGAAAAAATAATATAGGCTATCACAATTAAATACTTGCATGTTATTTGTTATGGGGGTGAGGATTGCTGCAAGCAAAATCAGTGAGACTGTCTTTTTTTGTTGAGGACGGTCAGCTAAGGCAGTGGACCTCAATCCCTTTATTATCGCTGAGCGGCCAACGCTTGACAACTTTACCGCGGACCGGGGGGGAGGGGGGTGTTTCGTAGGTTGCTAGGCGACCATCAACCGTTTTCTCAGAGGATGACAAGCTGACAAAACATTGCTGTCGCTCTGATACAAGTTTTATTTGTGGATAAAATTACAAAGCACTGCAGTGTATATGTGTTCTGTGTTTGTCTGAGACAATTAGTCTTATCGAAATGTGAATATTATTTGATTGGGCTTAATTTTGTGGATGAACGTGTCCGGCTGCCTGCTGTTAGTCATATTCGTTGTGTTGTATCTCTCTCTCTCTCTGTATTGACTGATCTTCAGTGTCTCTCACTCGTACAGTACAGTATGATGACCTCCAGAAAACTCTGACACTTTGTCTTGAGTTTCTGCTGACACAGATCCATGCACTCTCTCTCTCTTTCTCTGTGTGTGTGTGTGTGTGTGTGTGTGTGTGTGTGTGTGTATAAACTCGCCCCCATCACCGATAGCATTGATAAATCAAAGAATGGTTTGTTTCTTTCACCATAACAGACACATTGACAGATCACACACACACACAGGGTTTGTCTGAGCTGTAAGTGTGTGTGTCTTTATCTTGATTCTACCTCAGCAGTCAGTTGTTGTTGTTTTTATATGGCAGAAACACTGAATCTCTTGCTCCTTCAGACTCAAATGTGTCTCCTTTCAGTCTCCTTAAAATGTCGATATAGACCAGATCAAACTCCCCTAACCTGATTTCACCAAGTAGGACTTGTTCCTGAATTAACATTTGTGTTGATCCTAGAACCACTTTCCAATCAGCCAATCAGAATTAAGGGATACGTTTACCAATTATGTTAAGATGATTAGGCTTACGGTTAGGTTTATGCACTTCTACATGATTGTTATCCATTATTCCCTCTGATTTTGGGAAGGCGGCATCGTGGCTTAGTGGTGAGCACTGTCGCCTCACAGTAGGAAGGTCGCTGGTTCGAGTCCCGGCTGGTCAGTTGGCATTTCTGTGTGGAGTTTGCATGCTCTCTCCGTGTTGGTGTGGGTTTCCTCCGTGTGCTCCGGTTTCCCCCACAGTCCAAACATACGCGCTATGGGTGAACTGGATGAACTAAATTAGCTGTAGAGTGTGAGTGTATGGGTGTTTCCCAGTACTGGGTTGCAGCTGGAAGGGTATCCATTGTGTAAAAGTATGCTGGAGTAGTTGGTGGTTCATTCTGCTGTGGCGACCTCTGAAATAGAGACGAAAATGAAGGAAAATGAATGATTTTGGGAATAATTTACAGTTATGGAGGGGTTTAGGGGTAGGGAATAGGTTTGAATTATATTTTTCAACAAAAATGATGTTACAGGATCGACATAGATGCTAATCCAGGATCTCATCCAACTTGGCAAAATCATGACTTCATCAAACTCTGCTGACATTTGACAAGATCCAAAAGTCAGAGATCTCAATATGAATAGACTCGTTTTCAAATGATTCTTTTATTATAATGTTTTGAATTAGCCATTATTTTTACTTTTGTTTATATCAATGACAAAAAAAAAAGATTCATTGGATTTACTAAATTGTTTTATGCTGAGTGTTTGCAAACTATTTATATGGGCTGAATTTAGCAACCCAGGCTCATTCTGAGAACGTAGTCCCGGGGACGTTTCTGGAGACTGCAAAATACGTCCCGGGAGGTACGTATTTTTGCAGTTTTTGTTTCAGCGAATCCGCGAGAGGCCGCTGTGCGCGCTTTTCCCCGCACGGTTCTCGCGTAAACCCGCCGGAGGCCGCTGTCGAACGACCTTCCGCCTGTCTGCCTGAATGACAGAATGATTGACCGTGCGACCGGCCAATCGGCTGACCCACCCTCCTCCGTCCCTAAACCCAACCAACGACGATTAACAAAAGCCGTCCAGAAAAAGGAAAGCCCTCGTCTGATTTTTACCACGTTTTCGGATTTTGACCACATTCTCACCCTGTGACGAACTTGTTCGCTTCATTTTTTGGATTTTGTTTTTGTTTTCTTACCTGATTTCTGGAACCGCTCTTCCCCGGACTAGAACCCGGTCGTCGTCGTCGTGGTCAGCCCCTCTCTGCGCCTCGAGTCCGCCAGAGTACACGAAGAGCTAACCGGACAAACTGGTTGCAGCGGGAAAGCCCTCCACACGGAGGCGAGCGGACGGCTGGCCGGCCGGCAAGCGCCGAAAGGAACGGCGTCACACCGCCCCGCAGCGTTCGCTTAAAAAATGAAATGCAGCCATACGTACCCCCGGCTACGTATTTCGCGGTCTCCAGAAACGTCCCCGGGACTACGTTCTCAGAATGAGCCTGGGTTGGAATTTAGACAAACAAATTCAATTTAGTGATGCTCAACTTAATTTGTTTGTTTAAATTCAGCCCAAATAAATTGTTTGCAACCACTTACCCTAAAACAGTTTAGTAAATCCAATAAACCATTTTCAGTCTATAATAGTAATTTAAGTGACTGTAATATTATTTTATTACTAATTACTTGTGTTATAATAATTATAAAGATTTTCCATCTGCTAAACTTTTTCACACATGCGCTATAAGTGAATTGGGTAAACTAAATTGGCCACAGTGTATGAGTGTGTGTGAATGTGAGAGTGTATGGGAGTTTCCCAGTACTGGGTTGCAGCTGGAAGGGCATACGCTGGGTAAAACATATACTGGAATAGTTGGCAGTTCATTCCGCTGTGGTGACCCCTGAAAAATAAGGGATTAAAAAAATGAATGAATGAATGATTTGGGAATAGTTTACAGTTATGGTTGGGTTTAGGGGTAGGGAATAGGTATGGATTACATTTTCCGACAAAAATGATGTTACAGGATCGACATAGATGCTAATCCAGGATCACATCCTACTTGGCAAAATCATGACTTCATCAAACTCTGCTCACATTTGACAAGATCCCAAAGTCAGAGATCTCAATATGAATAGACTCGTTTTCAAATGACTCTTTTATCATAATGTTTTGAATTAGCCATTGTTTTTATTTACATCAATGACAAAAAAGATTCATCGGATTTACTAAGTTGTTTTAAGGTAAGTGTTTGCTAACTATTTATATGAGCTTAATTTAGACAAATTAAGTTGAGCATTACTAAATTGAATTTGTTTGTTTAAATTCAGCCCATATAAATAGTTTGCAACCACTTACGCTAAAACAGTTTAGTAAATCCAATAAACCATTTTCAGTCTATAATTGTATTTATCATATATTCATTCATTCATTTTCTTTTTCGAAGTGACGATTTTGCTCTCTTTAAGTCGTTGGATAGAAACGCTGCTGTATTCGCACGTCTTTTATGCGATATTCCAGTTTTGCGCATAAAGTTAATTCACATTTTTGGATGGAAAAATATCTACTGCTAATCACTGAGTCAACGAAAAATGAAAACAACGAGCAATGAAAACAGTTGTTATCTAAAAATAAATGCTCTCATTCAGATAGCTCTTCACTCTTGCTGTACACAAACTATGGACACATGTAGGTTTATTTTCATTTTAAATAATTAGAAACGATGTTGAGGTTTAATTAGAAACAAACGAGAAGGTCGAGTCCCCCGAGAAATGAAATGAAAGAGACTCGTTTATCTCCGGTTAATTGTCTCAGCATTTCTTACAGGGAGAGAATGAAGGACACAGACGAAAACTTATGTGTGTGTTTCTGGGATATTAAGTCTGAATTAGTCCTCAGGCCATCAAATAATAATGTATTTAATGAGTCTTAATGATCCGCCGGTAGTTAACTCTTTATACTCAGAGATTCACTCTCATTGCATTTTTTCCCTCGCGTTGTCATTTTATCTTTGACTCTTTTTATTGTTATAAATGCATCATATTCTTATTCATATAAATCATATTGTCATACTTGTAACTTATCTGTGCATATTAAAAATCAGATACATGGAAATATATGTTTAATGATAGGGTTAACAACAGGGGTCGGATCCTTTTGCAGCTTTTATTAGAATGGTCAAGGCAGGCAAAGTTCAAAGCAGCATACAGATAATCCAAAGAGTAGTCGGTGTAACAGGTCATGGCAGGTAGCAAAACAAACATAAACAATAAACAAACAAGGTTCAAAATAACACTAGACTGGACAGGGAAATACCCAGTCTAGTCCCAGTAATCATTAATGAGGAGTTTCATTTGTGTGTATGTAATCAACAGGAGATCTGGAACCGGTGGGTGAGCACAGTACATGATGGGATATGTAGTCCAGTTAAATGACAAGGGGTGTTCTCTAGCAGCCTGAAAGGGCAACATTGCTGGGGATCATAACAATATGCAAATTACATATATGAGATGCAAGTTTGTATTTGGAATTTACATAAATATGTCATATATGCGAAGTATATTTCAAAATATTGTAAAATTAGCTGCTTACATTTTTTTTTCAACCATAGGAATCACAAATATGTCGTATGTATGTATGCATATATGTTCAAATATGGCCATATATGAACATATATACAATTTTAGCAAATATATTTTAACATAAATGTCCATATTTGGACATTTATTGTAAGTTTTGTATTTCATTTCTGTAATTTGCATATGTTACCACATATATAGCTGATTCTTTTTAAAAGTTGAATCAAATTAACTTTACAAGTTTAGTTACATTAATTAAACAGACATAAAACATCAAGTTAAAATGTACATATCTTTAAAAATAAAGCTTAAAACTGATTCGCTAAAATAAGTTAGTGTAAATAAGTAAGTGAAATAAGTTCAAATAAAAAAATATATATATACCCAGCAGGCACCGTATATCACACAGACATCATATGACATTAAAATGATGTTGGATTTTAGTTAGTTATTTCTACAACCTAAAACCAACCAAATATCAACACCAGCTGATGTTAGAATTAGATGTCAGCTGGTGTTGGTAGTAAACAGCAAACTGACGTTAAATTTTGGTCACCTGACGTCACAACCAAAACAGAACTAATGACCAACATCAAATGACATTGTGTGCCTGCTGGGTATCTTGTCATTATTTTTTAAAATTTTTATTAATTATTTCAATTTTTACTCGATGCTGTAAATTTCAGTTAGTGTTAGTTCATTGTGTTAATGGTAATGAATGAATGAATGAATGAATGAATGAATGAATAAATAAATAGTTAAATAAATAAGTGAATAAATAAGTGAATTATAAATAAATAAGTAAATAATTAAGTGAATGAATAAGTGAATAAATAAGTAAACAAGCAAACAAACAAACAAACAAATAATTAAATACATAAATAAATAAGTGAATAATTAAATAAATAATTGAATAAATAAGTAAATAAATAAGGGAATTATAAATAAATAAGTAAATAATTAAGTGAATAAACAAATAAATAAGTGAATAAATAAGCAAACAAACAAACAAATAATCAAATACATAAATAAATAAGTGAATAAATAAACAAATAAATAAATAAATAAGTGAATAAATAAATAAATAAGTAAATAAGTGAATAAATAAATAAGTGAGTTAAATAAATAAATAAATAAGTGAATAATTAAATAAGTGAATAAATAAGTAAATAAGAAAACAAACAAACAAATAATTAAATACATAAATAAATAAGTGAATAAATAAATAAATAAATAAATAAGTGAATAAAAAAATAAATAAATAAGTGAATAAATAAATAAATAAATAAATAAATACATAAGTGAATAAAAAATAAATAAGTGAATAAATAAATAAACACATAAGTGAATAAAAAATAAATAAATAAGTGAATAAATAAATAAATAAATAAGTGAATAAATAAATAAATAAATAAGTGAATAAAAAATAAATAAATAAGTGAAAAAATAAATAAATACATAAGTGAATAAAAAATAAATAAATAAGTGAATAAATAAATAAATAAGTGAATAAAAAATAAATAAATAAGTGAATAAATAAATAAATATATAAGTGAATAAAAAATACATAAGTGAATAAATAAATAAATAAATAAGTGAATAAATAAATAAGTGAATAATTAAATAAGTGAATAAATAAATAAATAATTAAATAAATAAGTGAATAAATAAATAAATACATAAGTGAATAAAAATAAATAAATAAGTGAATAAAGAAATAAATACATAGGTGAATAAAAATAAATAAATAAGTGAATAAATAAATAAATACATAAGTGAATAAAAATAAATAAATAAGTGAATAAATAAATAAATACATAGGTGAATAAAAATAAATAAATAAGTGAATAAATAAATAAATACATAAGTGAATAAAAATAAATAAATAAGTGAATAAATAAATAAATACATAGGTGAATAAAAATAAATAAATAAGTGAATAAATAAATAAACACATAAGTGAATAAAAAAATAAATAAATAAGTGAATAAATAAATAAATAAATAAATAAATACATAAGTGAATAAAAAATAAATAAGTGAATAAATAAATAAACACATAAGTGAATAAAAAAATAAATAAATAAGTGAATAAATAAATAAATAAATAAGTGAATAAATAAATAAATAAATAAATAAATAAGTGAATAAAAAATAAATAAATAAGTGAAAAAATAAATAAATACATAAGTGAATAAAAAATAAATAAATAAGTGAATAAATAAATAAATAAGTGAATAAAAAAAAATAAATAAGTGAATAAATAAATAAATATATAAGTGAATAAAAAATACATAAGTGAATAAATAAATAAATAAATAAGTGAATAAATAAATAAATAAGTGAATAAAAAATAAATAAATAAGTGAATAAATAAATAAATATATAAGTGAATAAAAAATACATAAGTGAATAAATAAATAAATAAATAAGTGAATAAATAAATAAGTGAATAATTAAATAAATAAGTGAATAAATAAATAAATACATAAGTGAATAAAAATAAATAAATAAGTGAATAAATAAATAAATACATAAGTGAATAAAAATAAATAAATAAGTGAATAAATAAATAAATAAGTGAATAAAAAAAATAAATAAGTGAATAAATAAATAAATATATAAGTGAATAAAAAATACATAAGTGAATAAATAAATAAATAAATAAGTGAATAAATAAATAAATAAGTGAATAAAAAATAAATAAATAAGTGAATAAATAAATAAATATATAAGTGAATAAAAAATACATAAGTGAATAAAAAAATAAATAAATAAGTGAATAAATAAATAAGTGAATAATTAAATAAATAAGTGAATAAAAAAATAAATAAGTGAATAATTAAATAGATAAGTGAATAAATAAATAAATAAATAAATAAGTGAATAAATAAATAAATAAATAAATAAATAAATAAATAAATAAATAAATAAATAAATAAATAAATAAATAAATAAATAAATAAATAAATAAATAAATAAATGCATGCTACCCTTGGTGAGCATTAAATAACCTTTTCCTCACAATGTCATATGGGTAAAGTGTGTCTGTGTCTGAGGGGTTAAATCTGATTGATTAGTTCATAGTAAACACGTGCATTTCTAATTAGCAGACAGATTTTATTGAGCGCTAAATGTCGATCAGTTATTGACAGGACGTTTCAGCTGCTGCTTTGCACAGAATTAACTCTTTACAAACACACAGACACACACACACACACACACACACACACACACCTTCATTAAAGAGAAATGCACACACACAAGTATCTGTTTTCTGTAAGAGCAACACTGCTTTCACTTTGTGCTAAAAGCTGCTTTAAAGTCACACACACACACACACACACACACACACATATTTAACATGGTAGATATTGAGGAGGTTTTAAAAGCTCTTGGTTTACATTAATAATATTGGGTGTTTTCATTAAAAATTGGATATGGAGCCGGGGTACAATAGAGTTGAGGGTCCAAACGCAGTTTACTACAGCTTAGTCAGGCAGGCAATGGTCATCCGGAGCAAACGGTATCACAAAGGTAGTTAAAAACATAGTCGTGTCACAGGCAGAGATCGTGCAGCTGGCAAATAAGTTAAACAAAGAAACAAGGCGAGGATCTAAAGGCATGGGAAGATGGGAATGTGCCTAAAGGCTGGACAATACTTCTGCATCGAGTGATCGGCGTGACCCATGGTGCAAGCCTTGTGCGTAGCTGTGTATTTATATTTCAGCGTGAGGTTTGTGTTGCTCTGCAATAACACTTCTGAAATGCTAGTTGAGTTTCTTCACATGTGTTTTGTTTTTTCTGGACGTGCAGCAACTTTAATCATAAGGTAAACACAAAACAAAATAAAAGCTCCATTGGGAGCTCCTTCACGGGAATCGATAGTTGTAAACACTCCATCGGGCTCGTGGCTCTCTGCACCGCCCACACTCATCATCACTACCAAGCCGACCAATCACTTGCGCTATGCGTCGTTGCGACGTGTGGTTAAGATTTTAAAGATCGTCAGCCACAGTGAGGAGTATGCGACCGCGCAAAGTCTGTGCCGGACCATACGCGTGCGCTTGACACAGAAGTATAAATCAGAAGTATTAATGTTGGAGCACATCTGATAATTTCTGGAATCTGATCCCAGCATCAGGGAGCATAATAGCTGAAGGCAAATTCACCCTGATTTGACTTAACTTTTGGAATTTCTAATTTACTTCATCCTAATGATCTGAGTGATCTGTTAGGTTTGCATTCAGTGAGCATATCTGCAGTGTATTGAGGTCCTAGGCCATTTAGTGATATATAGACAATTAATAGCACTTTAATCCTTTTAAGTGTGGGTTTTAAGTTCTCCAGCTGTTTCTTAAGTTTTGTTTCTAAACTTTTGAAACAAACAAAATCTGCATTTTTTTCAGGTTGTTGAAGCTAATTTGCATGCGCACTTGAAAACTCAATTCAATTCACCTTTATTAGTATAGCGCGTTTACATTGTAGATTGTGTCAAAGCAGCTTCACATAGAAGATCATAGTAAATAGGAACAGTGTAGTTCAGTTTTCAGTGTTTAAGTTCAGTTCAGTTTAGCTCAGTTCAGTGTGGTTTAAAAATCACTACTGAGAGTCCAAATACTGAAAAGCAAATCCAACGATGCCCAGCTCTACAGATCCCGAAAATAACAAGATCACGACACCAACCTCACTTATGGCAGTTTTACACATTATCATCCTCTGCATAATGCTTTGTCCGATTGTGCTGGACTTCTAAAGTAATTCACAACTTGGTCTTGATGGCGAATCTCCTCCAGAAATGACAGAGACTCTTTGTTTACAAGTTTGTGGGTAAACAAAGTAGTTGAGTAGCTGCTGTCATGTGATGTGCGTTTGACAGGACGGACTGTACCTCGCATTCGTTTCATACAGATTACAAAACCAAAAAAAACTTTTCAAGCTTTTCAAGAATTCAAGTTTTATCTGGATATATTTCTTATGTCTGTGAAGCAAGTATTCCCTGATATTCCTTATTCAAAACTATGCGAGTGAGACGTCTTGTGTATTCTATAGTCTTTGCCGTTACTTAAAATCCATTGCGTTCTAAAGATCCTACAGCGTTGTTTCGTTTATCACATGACCAATCAGCCCCAATGATCTAGGAATATATCGTATTTTGTTTCTTTTTTGTGCGTGTTTAACTTTGCACTGTTTTTCCACAGCAAATGTGACAGTATACACACTAATATCCACTGCTGAATGGATATCCGTTAAGTTAATGTACAAAATAAACCTGATTTAACATCCACACACTGGGATTGAAGCGGCTTCTTTTATAATTGTACTGACACTATGCGGCTGTGGTGAAAAAGCTGAAGTAAATCGCTGAAGTAGAGTTCGCCCTTGCAGATGATTGATTATAAAGCGTGTTTGGCATGCTGTCCTGGGAGAGAGCCCTGAGCTCGTGAGATCCTCGAGCCCGGGGCTCCCTCCCGTTGCAGGCTGAGAGAGGAGTCTGAGCTCAGGTAGGTCTCGAGAACTCCCCTGCTTGATTATGAATTTGCTATGAAGATTCTATGCTGAATTCATTGCTTGCCTAAATTGACAATTTAATTGGTCAATTTATTTATGTTACATGTTTTGGTCTGTGGGAGGAAACTGGAGTGCCCGGGGAAAACCCACGCAAATACAGGGAAAACATGCAAACTCCGCACAGAAACGCCGACCTGGCCAATAAGGTCTGGGCCAGTTACATTCTTGCTGTGATGCAATGATGCTAACCATTGGCCTCCGTGCTGCCCTGATAAGGAAAAGGGAAGGAGTAGGGGTGGAAGGGGGGATTCTTCAAGACAAAGATGGCTAAGGTAAGATTCTTTGGTTATTTATAGAGATTTAGGAATCGTCTGATTGGTGGATCATGCGTTAGCTAACGAGAAAAAAACTGCTATCATAAGCGCGTGCTCCTCTCGAAATTAGTTTATAAACAAACTTCACTTAAACTTTTAAAAATTGATTGTGATGATGATTGATGATCAGAGAGAGCTGAACAGATCTTTAAATCCCGGTTGCTTTGCGCACGTCCTGTCTTGTTGATATGATTATATGCGTTACTACGAATACATGTTAAAACGCCGCTGTCAATCAATTTGGTGGGTGGGGAACCGCATTCCTACGTCACGTTGTGGTCGGCCTTAAAATGGGAGGGATTTGGATCCTATTTTAATGTCAGGACATTTCAAAAAAAGAGACTTATGGTCTGTTTCCGCTGAGTGGAACAGTACGGTTTGGTTGTTTCCACTGTCAAAAGGTACCAAAATGCAAACCATACTGTACCACGTTTTGTGTACCCTTTGCAAAGAGTTTACAGAAAAATGTCACTAGCGGTTACACAAGCCAGGAGAATAAAAACAAAGGAAGTGTCATTTTTAAATACACAGTTGAGACATAACACCGTAATAATATATACATATAATAACAAGCCATGATCGACCTGAGCTCAAACAAACTTTGTCGTCGTCTTGATGAACAGCCACAAAGCCATGTAGAA
>NC_079455.1:41634011-41736511 GCF_903798145.1 Danio aesculapii | reverse complement strand
ACATCGGTTTCTATCAGGGTACACTCAAGTCGACGGCTGGGCGCCGCGAACCGCAGCAGAAACCTATGTTTAGAATTCAAAAATGCGTGGCGCGACGATTCGGGACACTTCATGTTTCTGCCGCGCCACAGAGAGTGTCTGGTGTGCCGTGTCGCGGCTTCGAGCGGCGCATCCGGTGCCTCAGTCAAAGTTAATTCAGTGTGCGTGGTTATTAGTTACAAGCTCGGCACTTGAAACTAGCACACAGTTGGCTGTAAAACTGTAAAAGACACATATGATTTTGTACTCTCTGCTTGGTCTGTGTCCGAGTCGTACATGTACGACTGAATGCGGATCCTCTCACTCCTTCTCCGTCTGCCTGTCAGACTGTTGCAAACGCAGAGTGGGTGAGCTCATGGCCCCGCCCCCTTGTTACGTTGGCGGGAAGCTGAAACTAATTTACATGTGAAGCAACACACCCATAAATCAGCGAGCTGTGGACACGCCCCCAACATGACACTTTTTAACACATAATAAAAATCTGAATTGTGTTTTAAACTGAACCTAAACTGGCACACTCAGAAGAACCATAATATTAATATTAAATCAGAAAAAAGAGGTAAACTATGCTCCCTTTAAAGTGAGAAAACCAATTGCCTTAAAAGAAAGAAGTTGACTTTACAAAAATAATAAACCCATTGTAACTTGGAACTGTTAAGCTGACTTAATTTTTATAATTATGCAAATTGTTCTCACTTTTTAAAATAAAAGTAAACTAATCATTTTATCCAATACATCTTTATTATATTAGTTTTTTCCAGCTTTTCTGTATCTAGCAAATCGACAATAACTAAAATAAATCTGCTCTTCCAGACTCCAGTGTGTCTTAATTCAATACAGGCTATAACTGTAGATTTTATAGACTTAATGAAGCACCAAATTTGTAATATTGTAATAATTACAGTAATTATTTGAAAACAGATGTGCTTAAAGCGCTTTAAGTAACTAATCACCTTTTTACAGTGTATGCATTGTATATTACTTGTAGTTACTTTAAACCAAGTAAACCAATTGCCTTAAAAGCAACACGTTGACGTAAGTAAATGTATTGTAGCTTGGAACTGTTAAGTTAATTAATACAGTGTCAGTGACTACTTTATCATGTCTGCTTTCAAATAATTACTGTAATTATTACAATACATATTTGGTGCTTCATTAAGTCTATAAAATCTACAGTTATAGCCTGTATTAAATTTAGAAGACACGCTGGGGTCTGGAAGAGCAGATTTATTTTAGTTACTGTCATTTTGCTACTGAAAAAAAATTATTCAAAGATGCTTGATTAATTGGATTTACTCAATTTTTTTATGTTAAGTGGTTGTAAACAATTTATTTGGGCTGAATTTAAACAAACAAATTAAGTTGAACATCGCTCAGTTTAATTTGTTTGATTAAATTCAACACAAATAAATTGTTTGCAACAGTTTTGCATGCAACACTTTTTTTCAGTGTAGATAGAGAAAAGCTGGGGAAAAAACTAATACAATAAAGGTGGATTGGAAAAAGTGATTAGTTTACTTTTATTTATTTATTTAAAGTGAGTACAATTTGAAAAAAAAATCAAGTCAAAAGACAAAAAAATAGAAGGTTTAACTTAATGTTGGGCCGATACGATGCCATGGTCCATCGCCGATGGCTGATAGACATGATGCTGAGTCAGCATCACCGATCCTCCGCCCCGCCCCCGTCGCAAACCCGCTTGCGAAAAATACACACTGAGCTCAGTTTACACTAATAGGTCTTAGTTTTAAAATGGCATCTTAGTACTAAAATTATCCACATCTACACTGTTATACCTAGCATTTCTGAACAGCCCTCCGTCCGATGAAAAAGCACATCCCGTGACCACACACACACACCGACACAGCCACACATGCTGTCATGCGCTCGTCTGAGTTCCAGAGAGCAGTGCACATCGGACAGGTCATCAAGGATGTACCGCTAGATGGCGTCTCACTATAGTTGTTAAACGTGAAATTTAATTAATCTTGTCTCTATCTAACGACTCTTCGGTCTTTGGAATCTATCAGGTAGCTTGTCACAACAGGTCAGTACACTGCTTCAATCCTCCGCTTTCACGCTTGTACTTAGCCATTTTAGTGAAAACCTTAGATACTGTTGGTTGAGCACCTTTTTTACCAACCAAGTTTGTCAACGCTATTATAAAGACGCAGATCACTCTGCCTATTCATGCCAGAGTCCTGCGGGAAAAGTGATTGACAGGTGGTAATTTGTGTGTAACTTATCTTTATTAATTTATGGTTTGTTTATGGGTAAAACAAAGACCATGGGGGTCATGTAGTTGAAACGGTAGGCTACAAATAATTAATTCATTATGAATTAATTAATTATTTATTTATTTTCTTTTCAGCTTAGTCCCTTTATTAATCTGGGGTCGCCACAGCAGAATGAACCGGCGACTTATCCAGCACGTTTTACGCAGCTGATGCTCTTCTAGCTGCAACATATCTCTGGGAAACATCCATAACACTCTTGCATTCACACACACATACACTACTGACAATTTAGCTTACCCAATTCACCTGTACCACATGTCTTTGGACTGTGGGGGAAACCGGAGCACCCGGAGGAAACCCACGCAAACGCAGGGAGAACATGCAAACTCCACACAGAAACGCCAAGTTCGAACCAGTGACCTTCTTGCTGTGAGGCGACAGAACTACCTACTGCGCCACTGCGTCGCCCCCATTGCGTACATTTCCCATCAGTCAGGTTGCTGAAGGCGGTGGCACGTAGTTACGCGTCCACTAAATCACGCCTTCCCCTTAATTAATTAATTCATTCATTCATTCATAAATAATTCATTCACCTCCGCCTACGGCGACGATGCCATCGTCCATCGTGATGTTTCACATTAGACATTTACGATGCCAAATTTGTCGACATCGCCCAACCCTAGTTTATCTATAGAGATGCAAAATACAATTCTAGAATCATACACATGCCTGCAAATCTCCTAAACCTCTTTATTTATTGCCTTATTTAGGATTTAGCTGTTTCTAATGCAGGACACCCTTGCCCAGTCCCCAACGGGAGGTTTTTGTCAGATTTAGCTCACTTTGTTCCCTAATTATATTAAACTAAACCCCCCCCACCTCCAACACACACATCTTTGTGGGTCATACTCGCATGAGACCTCTTTACATCGGCATCATTTACATCAACATGCAGCAAAATATGCACAGAAAAAACGTTGGCATGCAAACGCTGATGCGTCCAGTTAATGAAGACCGCTGTTAATAATCAAAGAAGCTCATTTATACAGTGACATTATGGAGTGACGCCCGCTGAGGTTTAATATGAACACACAAACGCTCGCTCTGCCATTGTTTCACTCTTCTCTCTTATCTTTTCAACAGATTTTTAATTCAACACCCACGTCAAACCCGCACACACACACTGCTCTTCGGTCTCTGGGGGTCTTGGATCTCGCGTTCGCTCTGTTTAGCGTTTTGTTAAAGTTTTGTCATGAAGTACAAAAATATTCCTCTTTTATCCTGAGCTGAACAGCTGTGGAATTCAGATGAGCATCAGTATCGATGAAACCCCTGTTCCATCACTCTATTGCTGTGCATAATTCAGCTCATCTCAGAGATGCGCACTTCACCAACAAACAGCCTGTCAGGGAAAAAAACTGCTCAAGCTTTTAATAATGCATGGAGGATACTTTCATAATGCAGTATATATATATGTATACAGCTCAAGTCAGAATTATTAGCCCTCCTGAATTATTAGCCCCCATGTAGCCCCCAATTTCAGTTTAACAGCGAGAATTTTTCAATACATTTCTAAACATAATAGTTTTAATAACTGATTTCTTTTAGGGCGGCATGGTGGCTCTGTGGTTAGCACTGTCGCCTCACAGCAAGAAGATTCTATAGTCATTAAATTAAGATGATGTCAAATGATTGACAGGTGGGTTCTAGAGTCGCCAATCAGAGATGATGTCAAATGATTGACAGGTGGGTTCTAGAGTTGCCAATCAGAGATGATGTCAAATGATTGACAGGTGGGTTCTAGAGTTGCCAATCAGAGATGATGTCAAATGATTGACAGGTGGGTTCTAGAGTCACCAATCAGAGATGATGTCAAATGATAGACAGGTGAGTTCTAGAGTAGTCAGTCAGCGTTGATGTCACATGATAGACAGGTGGGTTCTAGAGTCACCAATTAAAGATGATTTCAAATGACTGACAGGTGGGTTCTAGAGTCGCCCTTCAAAGATGTTGTTACATGATTTACAGGTGGGTTCTAGAGTCACCAATTAAAGATGATGTCACATGATTGACAGGTGAGTTCTAGAGTCGCCAGTCATAGTTGATGTCACATGATTGACAGGTGGATTCTAGAGTCACCAATCAAAAATGTCATCACGTGATTTACAGGTGGGTTCTAGAGTGGCCAATCCTGTGCATGCAAATCAAAGATGATATCACAAGATTAACAGATGGGTTCAAATGTCACCAGTTAAAGATGATTTCAAGTGGTTGACAGGTGGGTTCTAGAGTCACCAATCAAAGATGATGTCAAATGATTGACAGGTGGGTTCTGGAGTCGCCAATCAGAGATGATGTCAAATGATTGACTGGTGGGTTCCACAGTCGGCCATCAAAGATGATATCAAATTATTGACAGCTGAGTTCTAGAGTAAGCAATTAAAGGTGATGTCACATGATTGACAGGTGGGTTCCAGATTGATTGTCAAGTGGGTTCTAGAGTCATCAGACAAAAATTGTCAAATAATTGACAGGTGGGTTCTAGAGTCACTAATTTAAGATGATGTCAAATGACCGACAGGTGGGTTCTAGAGTCACTAATTTAAGATGATGTCAAATGATCGACAGGTGGATTCTAGATTCACCAGACAAAGATTGTCAAATGATCGACAGGTGGGTTCTGGATTCACCAGACAAAGATTGTCCAATGATTGACAGGTGGGTTCTAAAGTCACTAATTTAAAATTATGTCAAATGATCGACAGGTGGATTCTAGAGTCACTAATTTAAGATGATATCAAATGATTGACAGGTGGGTTCTAGAGTCAGTAATTTAAGATGATGTCAAATGATTGACAGGCGGGTTCTAGAGTCACTAATTTAAAATGATGTCAAATGATTGACAGGTGGATTCTAGAGTCACTAATTTGAGATGATGTCAAATGATCGACAGGTGGATTTTAGAGTCATCAGACAAAGATTGTCAAATAATTGACTGGTGGGTTCTAGAGTCAATAATTTAAGATGATGTCAAATGATTGACAGGTGGGTTCTAGAGTCACTAATTTAAGAAAATGTTAAATGATTGATAGGTGGATTCTAGAGTCAGTAATTTAAGATGATGTCAAATGATTGACAGCTGGGCTCTAGAGTCACTAATTTAAGATGATGTCAAATGATTGACAGGTGGGTTCTAGAGTAAGTAATTTAAGATGATGTCAAATGATTGACAGGTGGGTTCTAGAGTCAGTAATTTACGATGATGTCAAATGATTGACAGGTGGGTTCTAGAGTCACTAATTTAAGATGATGTCAAATGATTGACAGGTGGGTTCTAGAGTCACTAATTTAAGATGATGTCAAATGATTGACAGGCGGGTTCTAGAGTCAGTAATTTAAGATGATGTCAAATGATTGACAGGTGGGTTCTAAAGTCACTAATTTAAGATGGTGTCAAATGATTGTCAAGCGGATTCTAAAGTCACCAGACAAAGATTGTCAAATGATTGACAGGTGGGTCCTAGAGTCGCCAGTCAGAGTGGATGTCACATGATTGATAGGTGGGTTCCAGATTGATTGTTAAGTGAGTTCGAGAATCATCAGACAAAGATTGTCAAATAATTGACTGGTGGGTTCTAGAGTCAATAATTTAAGATGATGTCAAATGATTGACAGGTGGGTTCTAGAGTCACTAATTTAAGAAAATGTTAAATGATTGATAGGTGGATTCTAGAGTCAGTAATTTAAGATGATGTCAAATGATTGACAGGTGGGCTCTAGAGTCACTAATTTAAGATGATGTCAAATGATTGACAGGTGGGTTCTAGAGTAAGTAATTTAAGATGATGTCAAATGATTGACAGGTGGGTTCTAGAGTCAGTAATTTACGATGATGTCAAATGATTGACAGGTGGGTTCTAGAGTCACTAATTTAAGATGATGTCAAATGATTGACAGGTGGGTTCTAGAGTCACTAATTTAAGATGATGTCAAATGATTGACAGGCGGGTTCTAGAGTCAGTAATTTAAGATGATGTCAAATGATTGACAGGTGGGTTCTAAAGTCACTAATTTAAGATGGTGTCAAATGATTGTCAAGCGGATTCTAAAGTCACCAGACAAAGATTGTCAAATGATTGACAGGTGGGTCCTAGAGTCGCCAGTCAGAGTGGATGTCACATGATTGATAGGTGGGTTCTAGATTGATTGTTAAGTGAGTTCGAGAATCATCAGACAAAGACTGTCAAATAATTGACTGGTGGGTTCTAGAGTCAATAATTTAAGATGATGTCAAATGATCGACAGGTGGTTTCTAGATTCACCAGACAAAGATTGTCAAATGATTGACAGGTGGGTTCTAGAGTCACTAATTTAAAATGATGTCAAATGATTGACAGGTGGGTTCTAGAGTCACTAATTTAAAATGATGTCAAATGACTGACAGGTGGATTTTAGAGTCATCAGACAAAGATTGTCAAATAATTGACTGGTGGGTTCTAGAGTCACTAATTTAAGATGATGTCAAATGATCGACAGGTGGTTTCTAGATTCACCAGACAAAGATTGTCAAATGATTGACAGGTGGGTTCTAGAGTCACTAATTTAAAATGATGTCAAATGATTGACAGGTGGATTTTAGAGTCATCAGACAAAGATTGTCAAATAATTGACTGGTGGGTTCTAGAGTCACTAATTTAAGATGATGTCAAATGATTGACAGGTGGGTTCTAGAGTCACTAATTTAAGAAAATGTTAAATGATTGATAGGTGGGTTCTAGAGTCAGTAATTTAAGATGATGTCAAATGATTGACAGGTGGGTTCTAGAGTCAGTAATTTAAGATGATGTCAAATGATTGACAGGTGGGTTCTAGGGTCACTAATTTAAGAAAATGTTAAATGATTGATAGGTGGGTTCTAGAGTCAGTAATTTAAGATGATGTCAAATGATTGACAGGTGGGTTCTAGAGTCAGTAATTTAAGATGATGTCAAATAATTGACTGGTGGGTTCTAGAGTCAGTAATTTAAGATGATGTCAAATGATTGACAGGTGGGTTCTAGAGTCAGTAATTTAAGATGATGTCAAATAATTGACTGGTGGATTCTAGAGTCAGTAATTTAAGATGATGTCAAATGATTGACAGGTGGGTTCTAGAGTCAGTAATTTAAGATGATGTCAAATGATTGACAGGTGGGTTCTAGAGTCAGTAATTTAAGATGATGTCAAATGATTGACAGGTGGGTTCTAGAGTCACTAATTTAAGATGATGTCAAATGATTGACAGGTGGGTTCTAGGGTCACTAATTTAAGATGATGTCAAATGATTGTCAAGCGGATTCTAAAGTCACCAAAGATTGTCAAATGATTGACAGGTGGGTTCTAGAAAAGCCATTCCACCTGTCTGTTAATCAAAGATGATGTCACATGATGACAGGTGGGTTTTAGTGTCACCCATTAAAGATGATGTCACATGACAGCTGGGTTCTAGAATTGCCAATCAAGGATGTCATCACATGATTTACAGGTAGGTTTTAGAGTGGCCAATCCTTTGTGTGCCAATCAAAATGTATGTCATATGACTGACAGGTGGGTTCTAGAGTGGCCAATCCTGTGTGTGCCAATCAAAGATGATGTCACATGATTGACAGGTCTGTCTTGGAGTCTCCACAGTGTTGGAGTGTGAATGAAGAAGTGATGTTAGTGAAGAGAACATGACAAAGGTGTGAAAGCACGTGAAACTTGACATACAGACTCACTCAAACACCACTAGAGGGATGTTCATGGTGCTTCAGCTCAGAGGGATTCTCTCAAGGTCTTGATCATAGCCATACCATTTTATCTTCAACTATGATGATTATACAGTAAGAATTAAAGCAAAATTTGCTTGGCAGATGGACATTTGATGTAATAAAACAGATATTCACTTAGAATTACTTGTAAAATTCATAAATATGTTAAGTTTTGCAGTAGAAATCTGAAATAGAGGTTTTAGTCACATACTTCAGTAATATTTTTTAACCATTATTGTACTGTGTATGTTGCTGTACAGGCACATATATTATGTATGCATTGTTTTCTGCAACAAATTTATAACTGGGCCAAAAGCAGATTTCAGTTTAGTGTTTTATCTTCTAGCATATGGCACATTCAAGTCTGTTTCCTTTGGTCCGTCATTTATTATCACATAACATAAATTAAATGTATGATCGCTTAGAAGCAGTTGTGAACATCTGTGCTATCAGACTTTTTCCAGAGATAATGAGTAATATTTTATGAAAGTGTATAGTGGTGAAAGAGGATGAGGGATGAGACTGTCCCAGGAGATTTATAATATTTTGTTAAGGGATAAAAAGACAGATGTGTGCCTGCAGCTTGTATTTTTAATTTTCTTAATTAGTTTATTTAGTATTTAATGTGTTTGTGAGGCGTGGATTTGGCTCGTCCATATTTAAATCTCTCTCTTCACGTGTAATACACACGGACATTAGTCTTTTAATATGCAAATACTGTATACTATACTGTATACTCTTTTTGTTTTTGTTTTAAAATGTTTATTATTGATGTTGTAAAATGGGTAAAACACCATGGTTTACTTTTTAAATTAAAATGCTGTTTCAGTTGTATGTTTTTCAAAACATAAAACAAAACTTGGATGGCTCAGTGGTTAGCACTGTCGCCTCACCGCAAGAAGGTCGCTGGATCGAGTCCCAGCTGGGACAGTTGGCATTTCTGTGTGGAGTTTGCATGTTGTCCCCGTGATTTCCTCTGTGATCGCTCATCGCTTATCGTGATTTCCTCAACCGCCACAACGCCCCCCACCCCCCACATAGCGTGATTTCCGTGACTGACTTATCCAGGGGCCCCTGTCAATAAATTGCACTACGCTACTATGTGTATGGGTGCTTCGCAGTACTGGGTTGTGGCTGGAAGGGTATCCGCTGCGTAAAACATCTGCTGGATAAGTTGGCGGTTCATTCCGCTGTGGCGACCCCTGATAATCAGGGCCTAAGCCGAAGGAAAATAATCGAATGAAATTACCATAGTATTTTTTTCATCGTTTGCTGGATCCCTGATTATTTTCCTTTTATCTCAACATGTCAAAATGTACAATAATATTTTAAAAGGTCTGATATTTTGTAATTTTTGGAAGATTCTATAAATTCGTCAGGGAAAAAAGAGAAATCTTTATTTGATTAGTTTTTCTTGGCCAAACGCTCTAGGTAATTTGCTAATATTTGTGTCATAATATGTCAAAATAAATAGAAAACATTACTTTGAATCAAATTAACTAGTTGTAGTTATAACTTATGATTAAAACAATAAAAGCTAAAATATTTACAACACAGTGGATTTCAATGCTCAATACACTACACTGTAAAAAAACATTGTTAATTAACAGTGTTTTGCGTTTATTTTTACGGTTGTTATGGGATGTTAATCTCTGCTCTGTCGACTTCTGATGTTGAAAACTCAACTCTGCAGTTAAACAAAGTGACTTTTATTGACATTTTAGTAGTTTGAAATGATATAATGTATAAGACATAATATATAGAGAGAAATGAGCCTGTAAAATCACAGAAAATGTACAGGCAGTTTATTGCAACACCATCCCAGACAATATGTCACTTTATACCATCATTCATTCATTTTTTCTTCGGCTTAGTCCCTTTATTAATCTGGGGTCGCCACAGCGAAATGAACCACCAACTTATCCAGCACGTTTTATGCAGTGGATGCCCTTCCAGCTGCAACCCATCTCTGGGAAACATCCATACTCATTCACACACATGCACTATGGACAATTTAGCCTACCCAATTCCCCTGTACCGCATGTCTTTGGACTGTGGGGGAAACCGGAGCACCCGGAGGAAACCCAGGCGAACGCATGGAGAACATGCCAACTCCACACAGAAACGCCAACTGACACAGCCGAGGGTCGAACCAGCAACCTTCTTGCTGTGAGGCGACAGCACTACCTACTGCGTCGCACTTTAGACGATTAAAAATGTTAATAAAAGTCACTTTTTCCAACTTCTCAAAAGAAAGATCAAGGTCTCATAATGTGCTTCGAAAGGCATAAATAAATAGGGGGGATATTTACAGATATTTCAACGCAATCTCACGGCAATTCGTAACTTTTTGATTTAGTGGCTAATTCGTATGAATTCGTACGATCTCATTCGTACAATTTAGTACGATTTGCTCATCACCCAATGACGGTTGGCGTTAGGTGCCACGCCTCCTTTTTAAAATCCTACGAATTCGTACGAATTAGCCACTAAACTGACAAAATGTAAATACTTACGTTTTCTCGTGAGATCAGGCTGGATATTTTATAGAATGTAGTCAAGCAAAATCCTTGACAAATGAAAATCCTTCATTTGTCTCGGCATTGTTCGCTATCCATCAGGTGACAGTATGTTCAATTAAAATAAATCTAATTAATTTACACTATTTAATTGAAATAGATAAGTTCATTTAGCTTTTAACAATGAAACAAATAAACAAAAGGGGTAGTGCTGTCGCCTTAGAGCAAGCAGTTCACTGGTTTGAGCCTTGGCTGGGTCAGTTAGCATTTCTGTGTGGAGTTTGCATGTTCTCCCTAGTTGGCGTGGGTTTCATGTTGCGCTTTAGGTGAATTGGGTAAGCTAAATTATCCGTAGTGTATAAATGGGAATGAGAGTGTATGGGTGTTTCCCAGTGATGGGTTGCAGCTGGAAGGGCATCCGCTGTGTAAAACAGATCCTGGATAAGTTGGAGGTTCATTCCGCTATGGCGACCCCAGATTAATAAAGGGACTACGCTGAAAATAAATGAATGAACAAACAAAGGTTACTTAAGATTTGATCTCTTAACAATCCCCATCATTCTCCCTCTCTTCTCAGATGGGATGGCCTTAGTTTGGGCATCTCTGGTTTATGAGAGCCAATGTGGCTGGAGCAGAGATCTGTGTCTTGAATTATGATGACGATGATGTCATCAGCTGATCTGTTATTCATGTCTGAGTGACTCACCTGTCCTCCTCAGACTCATTTATGGCCTCTGTATGTTCATGTGCAGACAGATGGAGTCGCTCTGGATGTTGCCAGAAATGTGTTTTTTTTTTGGGAACGTTTTGAGGGACGTGACAGTAGACGCTGTTCAACACTCAGTGCACAGACACTCGGCCATCTGCTCATCCAGACACGCAGAGATCTAGAGCATTCTCACTGATCTAGAACCGTCTCACTTCAGTCTACGCCTGCAGTCAACTAGAACTGCTTTATTTCCTGAAGGTTTTCTTCTTAATTTTAAAGATGCTGTATGTTGGTTTTTGACTCTTCTTAAGCATAAAAATACTTTTTACGGTCCCGTGAAGTGCTTTGAAATGCGCCATAGATATCTCATACAGGCCCTGAACATGCGTCAGTACTGCCGCCATATTGGTACAGGGCTCTCAGGACAAATGCCATTCAACCACACTTAGGACCAAAGCCAATCTGAAGATGCTGGACTTTTGAGCAACGTACAGGTGTAGTAATGAGCGAACAAAGAAAACAAAGTATAAAGGCAGAACATTTCATAGGTAAGATTTAGTTTTTTACGATTGTGTATGTTTTAAAATTGCATGCTCAATAAGCTCAGGACTGGATCGCTGGTGATTGTGACACAATGGCTCTAAATTCTTCTAATTTGTCCAATTAAAGTCAATGTGTCACATGTTGCAGTGCCCTCTTTTGGACACTTGAGGGCACTAGTTAGTTCTGTAGTTTAACTTCATTTCCTACAATCCTTTGCACTTCTGATTGTATTCTGTTTCAGCTCTCCATATCATTAGCCATCATCGAAAGAGGTCCTGGAGAAATGGTAAACTCAATCGAAGTCTCTGGACTAGTGATCACTTTAGGCTAAGATTCTAAATGATCAATCAATTTAGGCGGAGACTTAACACTGGCAAGAATATTAGAAAGAGTGTCAAAACATTCTACAGCCTCACTGACACACTCTGGAATAATGGTTGTTCGGGGAGGAGATTCGGAGGTGATGACAATTTTGGAAAAAGAATCAAACTCTAAACTATTACACTTAAGGTGTATAACAAAATCCCAAGGCAACTAAAACACAAGACAAAAGGGTTTATGAAGACAGGGCTAAATTAACAAACAAGAAACAGCTGAAACAGAATACAATCAGAAGTGCAAAGGATTGTAGGAAATGAAGTTAAACTACAAAACAAGCTAGTGCCCTCAAGTGTCCAAAAGAGGGCACTGCAACATGTGACACAATGTGAAATCAAAATGTACAATGTTTACTTTACTAGCGCACATTGACTACGTTTACATAGACGTCAGTAATCAAATTATTTGACAATAAGACTAAAAATACTAAGGAGTTGCTTTTTAAGCGTTCCTTTCATGATCCCGTTTTACATGTTATAGCATATAATTCGAATTCATTGCGTCACAGCGCTATCCACATTTCCTCTGGAGTTTCATGTGATTTCGGGTGTTTCATTTTTAATTTGTCGACTATAACTGCAGTTTGGCACTTTCACTTTCATTCGGGAACATTTCATGCATGCCCCCTCTGACAAACGAGATATTGGATGCAACTATGAGCTGCTGGAAGAGTGTTGTTTTAATGGAAGTTCATACCGCATGCTAAATGGAAGAAACTTCACGATGCAGGTGTCTGTGGTCTTCACTGACTTGGTAGGTGCCAAGACAGTGAGCTATCCTGTCGCAAAACACGGTGAAAAGTCCTACATGATGGTAATAGTTCAATTAAGGTGTTTACATGTCTATACTGCACTTCAATAATGTGTAAAATCAGCATACTCCAAATGTCTTAACTCGATTTCTCTTTAGTTCCATTATGACCTTAATCAAATTAATCAAAAAATCGCTGTTCACATGGTCGACTCTTAATCAGAGTATTGTCTTAATCGCATTAAAATCGAATTATTGGTGTCCATGTAAACGTACTCATAGATATTCTTTAGGTGAACAAATAATCTGTGCAAGTTAAACCATTGAAGTTTTTTGGTAATCTTCAATCAAAATTGTACCCTTTGCTTCAGCTTATGGAGTGGGCGGTTCTTCTCTGTTGACATCAGTTTGACAATTCAGCCACAATATTCTTAGCCACGCCCCTCTCTTCATTTGGTATGAGGGAATAATTTGCATGAGGAAAGCCACACCCCCTACTTAATATTCTGTTGCAGTTGGAAGTACATCAACATACTGAAATAAAAGTCTCGGCAGCTTCCAGTTCAAGCAGACTTTAAGGTATAAATCCGAGTTACTGCTGATTTTAAGACGTAGTTTTATGTTTAGTGTGTTTGTCTGTGTCCCCTAACTCTGAGATTGATTTTTATTATAACTCTCCATTATTATTGTCATGTTGGAACATCTTCTGCTATCACAAACAAGGTTTAAGGCTAGTCAAGATTAAATTGCATGTTTGAGCTGTCTCAACTCAAAATAACTTGCAGTGAGATGTCTTAAAATACGCCAGTGTTATTTTATTGTCTCCAGGTGCACGCCAGTAATATATTTATTTTTATAAACGTGGCTTAAATAGCCTAATTTAACTAAGGCCTAGTCCTGGCTTAATCTAAGCCCTGTTTGTGAAACTGGACCCTTATGTTTTAAAGCACCTGCGATGCTCAGTTTTACAGCAGATCATAGGGTTTGTTTATTGTGGATGATCTGAGGACAGCGCTTGTGTGTGCTTGTGTGTGTTCCTGGTTATTAAAGAAACATTAGCAATAAAATATTGATACTGGAATATGGCAGAATTGGAAATTTAGCAGTTACAGATCTGGAGCTCTTAGAAACACTCTCACACACACACTCTCTCTCTCTCTCTCTCTCTCTCTCTCTCTCACACACACACACACACACACACACAGTAGCTTTTTAATCGAGAACATACTCTAGACATCTGTTGTTTTATATAAAATTTATACTTTAACTTTTATATTTATCGTTAAAAAGCTAATTACATTCTAAAACATCATGAAGGTTTTTGAAGGAGTTTACTCAGAGAAGTCAGAGAATGTAGATTAGCATGTTGCTAACCTTTAACATTTTGAATAAACATATTTCTTGCTTGTTTTGCCACAACATTTTAACATGTTTATAGCATGAATCAGTGTGTCGTTAGCATATCATTAGCATTAATAAGTTCGTTTAACATTTCCTGGCCTAAATTAGCATATTTATCATGTTTCTACATGGTTAGCATGTTTCAACATGTGGCTATCCACATAGCAATGATTTCAGCAAAAACAGTTAAATATGGTTCATTAAACTGCGGACACTGATTGCTAAGGATGAAATGAAAACATGTAAGTTCACACACCCTGCCGAACAGGTGCAGTTCGCTGTCAGAATGCAGTTGTTTTGCTTGTTGATGATTACCCAGGCATTGTTCAGTCTTCTTTCCTTGTCTTTGGCTAGGCAGAACCTCGGTTTTTAGCACTACAAAGTTTTGAATCTGGTAATCATGGAGCAGTTTCAATGAGATAGTTGTATATTTGGGGCTGGATGCTTGGCCATTTCGTCTTATCCAATATCCACTGGGAGGGTGCTATCGCAAATGCACCTGTCAGACGAACGCCGCTCACTTTAACGTTAATTTTGCAGAATAACTGTGCTTAACACTGGGTGACGAGCTGTTATAATACACTGAAAGCATTTTGTGAATAATATAATATGTTCATTCATTAACTTTCTTTTCAGCTAAGTCCCTTTATTAATCTGGGGGTCGCCACAGAGGAATGAACCGCCAACTTATCCAGCATATGTTTTACACAGAGGATGCCCATCCAGCTGCAACCCATCACTGGGAAACACCCATACACTCTCATTCACATACATAAACTACGGACAATTTTAGCTTACCCAATTCACCTGTACTGCATGTGTTTGGACTGTGGGGGAATCCAGAGCACCTGGAGGAAACCCACGTGAACGCAGGGAGAACATGCACACTTCACACAGAAATGCCAACTGACCCAGCGAAGGCTCGAACCAGCGACCTTCTTGCTGTGAGGCGACAGCACTACCTACTGCGCCACCGCGTCACCCATATATAATATGTAATCAATATAACATTTATTTTTTTATTTTTTTTTATTTTTAGGGGTTTTTCACCTTTATTATGATAGGACAGTAGAGATTTCAGACAGGAAAGCATTAGGAGCAGAGAGAGGGGAAGGATCGGCAAAGGACCTCAAGCCGGGAATCGAACTCGGGTCGCCATGAGCACATCAGCACTATATGTCGGCGCACAATACCACTAGGCTATTGGCCATAGGCTATTATAACTTATTTATAAGACAACAAAAAACTCTGTACCGCATTGGATGTCATTCTATCCCTGTAAATGCTAGCGCTCTTGTTTTTTTCTGCAACCTCGCTGCGCGCACATCCTAAAGGTTTACAAACCGGTAATTCGTCTATAGCAGAATCTTTGTCTTCAAGTTGCAGTTAACTGAAAGTTGCTGATACTTTTATTTCAATATGTTGAAACAGAATATTGAGTATATTGAATATTGGCTTCTTGTGGCGCATCATTTCCTCATAGCAAACTAATGGTAAACAGAACGTGTTTAAGAAATATTAGTAGCCATAAGTGGTCAATTTTGTTTTCAGTGGATTAACTTGCACAGATTAATTTTTGATCTAAAGAATAACAATATAAGCTACAGTAGCAGGCAATATAACCAGCTTGACCAGCCTAGCCAGGCTGGGAGACCAGCCATAACCAGATATGGCCCGCTTAATGACTGCACTTCAAAAGTCTCCTCTGTGAAGCTCTTGAAGTTTGCAGACGACACCACACTTATCGGCCTCATTCAGGACGGTGACGAGTCTGCTTACAGACAGGAGGTTAAGGAGTTGGCTGTCTGGTGCAGTCACAACAACCTGGAGCTCAACACGCTCAAAACAGTGGAGATGATAGTGGACTTCAGGAGAAACCCCCCTGCTCATCAATAACTGTCTGGTTTAGCTCAGCTACTAAATACGACCTCCAAAGACTACGTTGAATACTTCGGACTGCTGAGCGAATCACTGGTACAACCCTTCCTACTCCCCAAGAACTGTACTTATCCAGAGCGAGCAGGAGGGCTGCCAAAATCACTCTGGACCCCTCACACCCAGCACACTGCCTTTTTGAACTTCTACCTTCTGGTCGACGCTACAGAGCACTGCGCACCAGAACAGCCAGACACAGAAACAGTTTCTTCCCTCAGGCAATCCATCTCATGAACACTTGATGATAATAATTGCGAAACCAACATCACTACTTGCTATACACTTTTATACACATATACACTTATTTAACAACACACTTTACATGCCAATTTGCACATAACAGCTGCACACATAACGTTGTATATAGTAATAAACATGTACATACACTTGTTAATTTGTATATTTGCACTCACTACTTACTTCTGTTTTTTAAAAATATATTTATTATCTGTTTTTTGTCCTGTCTCTGTAATCCTGTTGCACTGTAGAAGCTCTGTCACGAAAAACAATATCCTCGTATGTGTGAACATACCTGGCAATAAAGCTCTTTCTGATTCTGATTCTTAAACCAGGCTGGTCAAGCTGGTTTTAGCTGGATTTAACTGGTCATTTTCCAGCCTCACCAGCTAAGACCAGGCTGGAAATGGCTGGTCAACCAGCTAAAACCAGCCTTAACACTTTAAACACGTTGAACTGTGATCTTTTTGTGCACTTTAATGTCACAAAGTGTGATTTCTGTGATTTCGTGATCCAGCAGAAAGTTCTGGTGGAGTTCCAATGTGTTTCTTTAGTGTCAGACGTATTATAAGCATGAATAATTAAATTTTGCTCGTCAGGATGAGATGCTGTTTGTGGCTTGAGGTTTGTTTGTTTATTGATCATTGTTGGTCCTGCTGTGTGTATATTTGCTGGCAGAAATATGTTTAATCCATCCGCGTCTCGTGTGGGTGCGTATGTTTGTGTGTGTGTGCGTGCTAATGCTAACAATCCGCCTGATCAATAAGTGCTTGATCAGCTGTTGGTTCAGATCAGGAGGTCGTGAGAAAGTGCAGGTTTTGACCCTCTATCTACAACAACAGTGGCGAACAAAGTTGCTTTTTCTTTCACCATTTTGTAATTTGCTGCAGGTTCAGAATGTTATTATATGGCTCGTGTTTGGTCTTAATCGCGTTTTCTGGTAAAATAACGTCGTCGCGCTTCCTCCGTAAAAAATGACCCTCTGACCTGATCCGACAGCAAAGAAAATTTAATCTCGGAAACAGAAACAAAAGCGTGTTATTAAAAATTGGTAAAAGTCACTCGGCTAAAAGCAACACACACACCGAGCGTATAGGCTAAATGAGTGTGTGTTGAGTTTAATACATCGGTCTGCATTAAGCATTAATCTGTTTTCTGTCATCAGTCCTGTACAGCGGACTCTCATACTGTATACAATGTGTGTTCACTGTGGGCTATATATGTATAGAACAGAAACTACTCTATTTCTTTAGTATTAGTGCTGCAAGCATGAAAATGTGTTCATTTAGATTTTACTAAAACTTAATTTGTATTACATTTATTTTTTTAACATTTTAGTGCTTGTTAGAAAATCGTATAATTGTTTATGAAATTAAATAATTCAATATCTTATTTGTTTTATTTCTTATGTTCAGGTTAGGTTGAAAATATCTTGGTATATATTTAATTTGTATCATTTAGAAAAATTATATATATACCGGCCACTTTATTAGGTACACCTGTCCAACTGCTCGTTAACGCAAATTTATAATTAGCCAATCACATGGCAGCAACTCAATGCATTTAGGCATGTAGACATGGTCAAGATGATGTGATGAAGTTCAAACCGAGCATCAGAATGGGGAAGAAAAGGGATCTTAGTGACTTTGAACGTGGCATAGTTGTTAGTGCCAGATGGGCTGGTCTGAGTATTTCAGAAACTGCTGATCTACTGGGATTTTCATGCACAACCATCTCAGGGGGGTACAAAGAATGGTCTGAAAAAGGGAAAATATCCTGAGAGCGGCAATTCTGTGGACACAAATTCCTTGTTGATGCCAGAGGTCAGAGGAGAATGGCCAGACTGGTTCCAGCTGATAGAAAGGCAACAGCAACTCAAATAACCACTCGTTACAACAGAGGTCTGCAGAAGAGCATCTCTGAACGCACAACATGTCCAACCTTGAGGCGGATGGGCTACAGCAGCAGAAGACCACACTGGGTGCCACTCCTGTCAGCTAAGAACAGAAAACTGAGGCTACAATTCACACAGGCTCACCAAAACTGGACAATATAAGATTGGAGAAATGTTGCCTGGTCTGATGAGTCTCCATTTCTGCTGCCACATTCGGATGCTTGGGTTACAATTTGGCATCAACAACATGAAAGCATGGATCCATCCTGCCTTGTGTCAACGGTTCAGGCTGACGGTGGTGGTGTAATGGTGTGGGGGATATTTTCTTGGCACAATATGAGTTCACTGTACTCAAATGACCTCCACAGTTACCAGATCTCAATCCAATTGAGCACCTTTGGGATGTGGTGGAATGGGAGATTCACATCATAGATGTGCAGCCGATAAATCTGCAGCAACTGCGTGATGCCTTCATGTCAATATAGACCAACATCTTTGAGGAATTTTCCAGTACCTTGTTGAATCTATGCCACGAAGGATTAAGGCAGTTCTGAAGGCAAAGGGTCTAACCTGGTTCTATGTCCAGTGAGTGTATATATCAATAATTTGTGTGTTTATTAATTAAATAAACTTAATTTAGTGACGGGGGGGGGGGGGGGAGTTAGGACAATTCTAAGGGCTGTTTTGGGGGCCCCAGAGGTACTTTTACTTTCACTTCACGTCCGCATCACCCCCCCCCCCCCCCCCAAACCCCCACCCACAACACCAATTTTGCCAATAGACTCAGAAATGGCAAAAGCCTCTTAAATCCAATTAAATTATGGAATTATGGAAATGCAATTAAAATTTGATTTATTGTTTCTTAATTTTTTTAAATTACTCAGACAGCTTTTTAATAAATGCATGACAATCTTAATAAACTTTCTATTTATATTCAATTAAATATTTAAATCTTTTAAAATACATATTCATAATTGATTAATGGTGTCATATTGTTATGCTATTTTTATTAATTATACTACACTAACTGATTTTTCTGTTTTATTTTTCCACTTGAAGTGTCAGTACTGTGCAGTGGGTAGTACACTAGTATTCAGTGCACTAAAATACTATGAGTTCACTAGAGAGAGATTGAAGCTCACACACTTCACACCAGGACACGCATACAAACCAGCGGTGCCATTACATATTCCCTTTGATTGGGTTCTGCTGCAGCCATTTAAACACACACACACACACACACACACACACACACACACACACACACACACACACACACACACTTACAAAGACAATTGTGTTTGTGTTCCTGATGGAGGATTGTTATCTTCATAAGTAGCGCTGTATTAGCTGTGTTGACTGCAGGGGGGTTAACTGAGTTCCAGTGGTCGTGTTTGTTGTTCTGGATGTTGTTTTCTTTGTAAATGAGTTTCCTCTGTGATTCTGCACTGCAGGTTTCTGTTACACTCACTGAAGCACATCTACTGTAATATGATAATGAGCCTGACCTTGAGACAGTCCTACACACACACACACACACAACAATGCATGTGTGTATTTCTGTTTGGGTGCATGCATGTGATTGTGTGTGCCTTTTTGTTTGTGTGTGTGCGACATGTGTGCACGTATTAGTGTGCGAGTGTGTGCATGTTTGTATGTGTGTGCACTGTGCATTCAATTCAATTCACCTTTGTTTTTATAGCACTTTTACAATGTAGATTGTGTCAAACCAGCTTCACATAGAAGATTATAGTAAATTGAAACAGTGTCAGTTCAGTTTTCAGTGTTTAGGTTCAGTTCAGTTTAGCTCAGTTCAGTGTGGTTTAATAATCACTACTGAGAGTCCAAACACTGAAGAGCAAATCCATCTATGCGCAGCTCTACAGATCCCGAACCATGCAAGCCAGTGGCGACAGCAGCGAGGATAACAACTTCACCAGGCTCAGATGGGCGCGACCATTTCTCCTCTGGCCAAAGGTCTTGTGCAGAGCTGCAGTCTAGGCGCCGGAGGCTGGAACCTGGACCTCAGCGAAGACTCATATGTCTGTATGTCTCATAATCAGTCTCATGCTCTCCACTCCTCCATGACCACCACAGCAGCTGCTCAGGATACGGCCTGGTCCAGGATATGGAAACCTTGGGATCATCTCGTCGCTGGTCTTGTATCGAATCAGTGACTCTGCATAGTCTGAGGGCCTGGGGAAGAGTATCCCAGGGTGGAAATAGAGAATAAAGAGAAAAATTAGCTTAGCTGCTGTTCATAGTGTATATAAATGAGACGAAGAAACTTGTGTGGAGCACATTCATGTATCATACCGCTAAGTGATGCACTGAGTGTATGCTTTACTAAAAAGATAGGTCTTCAATCTAGTTTTGAATTAGAAGAGTGTGTCTGAGCCTCGGATATTATCAGGAAGGCTATTCCAGAGTTTAGGAGCCATAAATGAGAGTGCTCGACCTCCTTTAGTAGACTTTGCTATTCTAGGTTCTACCAGAAGCCCTGAGTTTTGAGATCTTAAAGAGCGAGTTGGATTGTAGCGAGACAGAAGGTTGGTTAGATAAACAGGAGCTAGATTATTTAAAGCTTTATATGTAAGAAGCAATATTTTAAATTCAATACGAAACTTAACAGGCAGCCAGTGTAAGGAGGATAAAATTGGGGTGATGTGATCATATTTTCTAGACCTGGTAAGAACTCTGGCAGCTGCATTTTGTACTAGCTGAAGTTTGTTAATAGAGGATGCTGGGCAGCCAGTGAACAGAACATTACTGTAATCCAGCCTAGAAGTCATAAAAGCATGGACTAGCTTTTCTTCATCTGAGATGGATAGCATACTTCGTAACTTAGCAATATTTCTCAGATGAAAGAAGGCGGTTTTTGTGACATGGGATATATGATTTTCAAAAGTTATGCATGCATGTGCATGTGCATTTGGGTGTGTGCACGTGTGTGTCTGTTTCTGAATATGTGTCTGTGTGTTTATGTGTGTGTGCTTGTGTTTGTGTGTGTTTGTGCATGTGTGGGTCTGTTTCTGAGTATTATGTGTGTGCATGTCTGTGTGTTTGCTTTTGTGTGTGTTTGTGCATGTGGGTGTGTACACGTGTGTGTCTGTTTTTGAGTATGTGTCTGTGTGTTTATGTCTGTGCTTGTGTTATGTGTGTGTGTGTGTGTGTGTGTGCGCACATGTGTGGATCGGTTTCCGAGTATGTGTCTGTGTGCTTGCGTTTGTGTGTGTTTGTGCATGTGGGTGCGTGTATGTTTGTGTGTGCGCATGCATGTATAATTTTGTGTATGTCTGTCTGTGTGTAAGTGTGTGTGCATATTTGCATGTGTGTTTGCACATTTGTGGGCCTATGTCTGAGTGTGTCTGTGTGTGTGTGCGTGTTTTTGTGTCTGTTTGGGTACCTGTGTGTGCAAATGTGAGTGCATGTGCATGTGTGTATGTGCATATGTGTGTGTGTATGCATATATGAGTGTGTGTAAGTGTGTGTTCACATCTATGGGTCTGTGTCTGAATGTGTGTCTGTGTGAGTGCATGTTTGTGTGTGTGAGAGTGCATGTGTGTGTGAATGTATGTTTGTTTGTGTAACTGTGTGTGTGTTTCTGTGTGTGTGTACATGTAGAAGTGTGTACATGTCTGTATGTGCAAGTGTGTGTATGCATGCGTGAGTGTGTGTGTCTGTTCATGTATGCGTGTAAGTGCATGTGTGCACATGCATGTATGAGTGTGTGTATGTCTGTTTGGGTGTAAGTTTGTGTGCATGTTTGCATGTGTGTGTGCACAACTGTGGACCTGTGTCTCAGTATTTCTGTGTGTGTGTGTGTGTGTGCGTGTGCGTGTGTGCGTGCATGTGTGCGTGCGTGCGTGCGTGTGTGTGTGTGTGTATGTGTGATTTGTGCCGCTGGTGTCTCTCTCTCAGTCTCCTCTCCTCATTAGCAGTATGGATGAAAGGCCTGTCCTCCTCCTGGTCCCCTGTGCGGTGTTTCTGCAGCTCTGATGTGGCCTGACGCTGGACTGAATCTCTGGCAAATTCCCCACAAACATAAACATGCCAGAAAAATCCATCTGACATTTGTCCTCTGATGAAATGTCTGTGTTAGGAAATACGGATTCATTAAACATCACGCTTTTTTACCAATTAAAATCCTGTTTTATAATTCCAATGGTTTTAATTATTGTAATTATTCTTATAGATAAAACTATAGATAATACTTGGCATGTAGGGCTATTTTGCTCAAATGGAAGGATTCTCATCCTCCTACTCATGCTCAGTGGATTAGAGAAACTATGTCTTGTCTTTATCTGGAAAAATCAGGTTTTTTAAGGTGTGGCAACCTGTTATTGATTATGTGGAAAATCTCAAATAATTTGATATTGCTGTACATATGGTATGTATGGTTATATGTTTGTAAAATTTATTTATTTATTTATTATTAGTTTTTATTTATTGTTAATATTATTTCCTTGTATTTGTATTTAAACCTACATGTACAATTGTATGCTTAAAGTTTCTGCCAACCCGACTCTTCACCATAACTTTTCAATCCAGATGGATGGGGCAGCCATTACTGCATCCAAAATGGTAAAAAGCCTTGGAGTAACGATTGATGACCAACTAAACTTCTCTGAGCACATTTCTAGAACTGCTCGATCTTGCAGATTCGCACTCTATAACATCAGAAAGGTCCGACCCTTCCTATCTGAACATACAGCTCAACTCATTGTTCAAGCTCTTGTTCTCTCCAAACTGGATTATTGCAACTCTCTACTAGCCGGGCTTCCAGCTAACTCTAATAAACCTCTTCAGCTGCTTCAGAACGCAGCAGCACGAGTGGTCTTTGATGAACCCAAAAGAGCACATGTCACTCCGCTACTCACCCGTTTGCACTGGCTGCCAGTTGCTGCTCGCATCAAATTCAAAGCTCTGATGTTTGCTTACAAAGCAACCTCTGGCTTTGCTCCTTCGTATCTGCTCTCACTTCTGCAGATTTATGTGCCCTCCAGAAACTTGCGTTCTGTGAATGAACGTCGCCTCGTTGTTCCATCCCAAAGAGGGAAGAAATCACTTTCCCGAACTCTCGCATTCAAACTTCCCAGTTGGTGGAATGAACTCCCTAACTACATCAGAACAGCAGAGTCACTTGCTGTCTTCAAGAAACGACTAAAAACTCAACTGTTTAGTCTCCACTTTCCTTCCTAATCTGTAACTGCCTCTCTGGCTATACCACTAACTGTACTCTCTCTCAAAAAAAAAACTTACATTACTAATGCTTTGCTTCTTAGACTTTACAGACCTGAAACTTGTCTATAGCACTTGTTCACTGTTCCTCTTATAGTTGTGTAAATTGCTTCCTTGTCCTCATTTGTAAGTCGCTTTGGATAAAAGTGTCTGCTAAATGACTAAATGTAAATGTGTATTTGTTAATTTTTGGCTAATGTGAGCGCTATCCCGCTGTTGGGTTGGTATGGGTCTGGGGTTTGTATTGTTGTTCGCATCGTTGGATTTGCTCTTCAGTGTTTGGACTCTCAGTAGTGATTATTAAACCACACTGAACTGAGCTAAACTGAACTGAACTTAAACACTGAAAACTGAACTGAACTTAAACACTGAAAACTGAACTGAACTTCAATTTACTATAATCTTCTATGTGAAGCTGCTTTGACACAATCTACGTTGTAAAAGCGCTATACAAATAAAGGTGAATTGAATTGTTCTTTCTCATTTGAAAAACTGAAAATCAATAAAAATATCCAAACCAAAAAAAAACTATAGATAAAATAAATATTAGGGGTGTCGAAATTAATTGTTTCTTCGGTGCACCGCGATGCAGACGGGGACAATTCGATATCAGTTCAGTAATCGATCATAACCTTTTATTATGTACTGACGTCATTTATCTCCTATGCGTGATGTCGCGGTAGATTACAGTAGAATAGGCGAGGGCGAGTTAATAAAGCGCTCCTACTACTTAAAAAGCAGATAATTGTGCACAATTCACTGCTTGTGAGTTTGCTGGACAGTCTTTCACTGGCACTGAGGAATGGTGCAGCACGAGCCGCTATTTCACTGCTAGGGAGAAATGCTGTAAAACTCCATCTTTACCTCTCTCTCACTTTGGACATTTGACACGCTGGCGTGTTTGTGAGGTAACTTTTCCTCTCCTCTTGGCTGTTAAAGCGATACTTGTGGATCCAGACACTAGCGTGCCTGTGGTGTGAGTTTTCTCCACTATGTCTATTACAGATTACCCGTGATAACTGCGTATTATGCGCATACAGACTGTTCTTCCCTCGTCACTCATCGATGAATATCGATTTCATTTTTAAAGTCAATCGCAGCCCTTTAGGTTGAACAGGTGAAGACAACGACCAATCATAGGAGTGTAAGAACTCGCTTGACAGCGCTCAAAAAGCAAGCGGGATAATCATTACATGAGTTTATTTGCTATAAATGCTGATGCTGTCTTTTGTGCATGTATTGGAGTTTTGTTTAAAACATTCAAAAAGAGTGTTTTCTTTGAGCATCTTCTATCTTTGAGCATCTTACTGCTTGTATTAAAGGACAAAATTGTATTGCAAATAAGATATAAATATGAATATATTCTTTTAATTAAAAAAGTTTCCTGTGTTGAGAAGAAAAAATCTGATTATGTATGGAAAGCATCGTCAATGCACCGTGATGCACCGAGATATCGAATTGAACCGAATCGATGGCCTGATAATCGTAACCGAGCCGAACCGTGAGACCAGTATAGGTTCACACCCCAAATAAATATACATTTGACCACCCCTATAAGGGTTCATACCATTGTAAACAGGCCCGTAGCCAGCCCAGTGCAAGGGGTGGTTCTTTTTTCACACAAAAAATTGACCTTTTTGCAGTTATTCACCCCCTTTTCTATTTAATTTAAATACTGCTTTAAAGTGACATTTTAAAGGGCACCTGTTTTACACTTTTTTTCAAGATTTTGTTTTTCTTTTGTGTCTCCACAATGTGTCTGTAAAGTTTCAGCAATGTTGGAAAGTTCAGAATGTTGGAATTTTCCTCTTTAAACACAATGTAGCTGTTTTTATTGCCTGTGCCTTTAATGATGGTTCTCCCCGCCCAGTGTTTCCACATGCCTGTCAGAGTGTGCCTCAATCTCCACTTTGGCTGTGTCAGATAAACAGCACAGTGACAGACATGGAGGAAGCAGATCTCATGCAACGTTTATGGGAAATACTACAGTAAGAACTTTCCCAATAATTATTTGATATACAGTTGAAGTCACAATTATTAGCCCCCCTTTTTTTTTACATTTTTAAAATATTTCCCAAATGATGTTTAACGGAGCAAGTAAATTTTCACAGTATGTCTGATAATATTTTTTCTTCTGGAGAAAGTCTTTTTTGTTTAATTTTGGCTAGAATAAAAGCAGTTTTTAATTTTTTAAACACCATTTTAAGATCGAAACTATTAGCCCCTTTAAGCTATATTTTTTCTCGATAATCTACAGAAAAAACTAGTTATACAATAACTTGCCTAATTACCTTATTAACCTAGTTAAGCCTTTAAATGTCACTTTAAGCTGTATAGAAGTGTCTAGAATACTATCTAGTCAAATATTATTTACTGTCATCATGACAAAGATAAAATAAATCAGTTATTAGAGATGAGTTATTAAAACTATTATGTTTAGAAATGTGTTGAAAAAAATCTGCTCTCCGTTAAACAGAAATTGGGAAAACATAAACAGGGGGGCTAATAATTCTGACTTCAACTGTATTTGTTAAGGAGTTAATTCAAGGCTGTTGCTCAATATGCGTTCTTCATCGATCTTGTGTTCTCGTGTAATGTCATCATTAACTGCCATCATCCAGTTCCAAAACTTAAGAGCGCAGGAACAGAGGACGCGGGAAAGTTCCCGAATGTGTTCTTGATTTCGAGGACGCATCGAGGCAGACTTGAGCTGAAATTTTCTGTAATACCGTTCCTAAGGTAAGTGTAATGTTTTTTTATTATTTTTTTTTTTAGGACAACAGTATCTCCAGCAGAAAAGATCTCCAAAGATGCCGTTTTAAATGGTAAAGAAATCTGTGTTATTGAAACTAATGAAGACAGCAGTAGTCAATGATTCATTTGAATTATTCAGCCTGACATGTTTACTGTACCAAAATATTATAAATCTTTTAAAAAATTAAATATATTGTTTTCAAAGGGGAAAAATTTTTGTTTTTTACCCAGACATAGAAAAAAAACAATTTAGAGCTTCTGCTGTCGCGACCCCTGATTAATAAGGGACTAAGCTAAAGGAGAATGAATAAATGATAGGCCTAAAGTAACCTCTGAACTAAGCAGAGTTGTTTCAAAAATCAAAACTACGTCAACATTCATTTTCCTTCTGCTTAGTCCCTTATTTATCAGTGGTCGCCACAGCGGAATGAACTGCCGACTATTCCAGCATATGTAAGTAAGTAATGTGTATTTATATAGCGCATTTATTGTGTATGGTCATACACCCAAAGCGCTTCACAATCATGAGGGGGGTCTCTCCACACCACCACCAGTGTGCAGCATCCACTTGGATGATGTGACGGCAGCCACAGGACAAGGGCACCAGTGCGCTCCCCACACACCAGCTATTGGTGGAGTGAAGAGACAGTGATAGAGCCAATTTGGTGAATGGGGACGATAAGGGCCAATTGAGGGCATTTGGCCAGGACACCGGGGTTATACCCCTACTCTTTATGATAAGTGCTTTGGGTTTTTAATGACCACAGAGAGTCAGGACCTCAGTTTATTATCCGAAAGACAGCACTCACTGACAGTACAGTGTCCCCTTCACTATACTGGGGCATTAGGACTCACACAGACCGCAGGTTGAGCACCCCCTGCTGGCCTCACTACATTTACATTTACATTTAGTCATTTAGCAGACGCTTTTATCCAAAGCGACTTACAAATGAGGACAAGGAAGCAATTCACACAACTATAAGAGCAGCAGTGAACAAGTGCTATAGACAAGTTTCAGGTGTGTAAAGTCTAAGAAGCAAAGCATTAGTAAAAATTTATTTATTTTATTTATTTATTTATTTTTTTTTTGGAGAGAGAGAGAGAGAGGGCACAGTTAGTGGTATAGCCAGAGAGGCAGTTACAGATAGGAAGGAAAGTGGAGACTAAACAGTTGAGTTTTTAGTCGTTTCTTGAAGACAGCAAGTGACTCTGCTGTTCTGATGTAGTTAGGGAGTTCATTCCACCAACTGGGCAGATTGAATGTGAGAGTTCGGGAAAGTGATTTCTTCCCTCTTTGGGATGGAACAACGAGGCGACGTTCCATCACAGAACGCAACGCAATTCACTAACACCACTTCCAACAGCAAGCTAGTTTTCCCATGTGGTCTCCCATCCAGGTACTGAGCAGCCTCTTGCTTAGCTTCAGTGCAGTGTTGCCAACTTAGCAATTTTGTTGCTAGATTTAGCAACTTTTCATAATATCCTAGCAACTTTTTTTTTCAAATAGCGCCTAGCATCAAAACTTAGCAATTGTTAACATTCATTTGGCTACTTTTAGCAATTTTTTAAAAGTGACTCAAAAGAGCAGCGGCTACAGGCTTCACTCAACACACACATATCACATTTAAGGTAAATTGCTAGCTCAGATTGTTTTTCATAACTGTTAATTTACTGGTATTTGTTAACGTGCATAATTGTTGGTATTTTAGGTAGCAATTAATTCCAATAGTGCTATAATTGTTGTAATTTTCACAAATGTGTTAGTTTCACAAGTTAAAAAGAGTAAGTGCACAAACTGTGATTGTTTAAAAGAATAACTGTTCTTGATCAGTGTTATATTTAAAAAAATATAAAAATTAAAAATTCTTATCAAAAAGGGTTTGTATTACTTTTACAAATAATCAACTATATTTTTCACACAAATCTAAATGGACATATTTCAAGTAATGTTTTTGCTGAGATGGCCAGTCAATTTGAGAAAACATTCATTATTTTGTAAACTACATAAAGGTGTAGTTATGAGTTGCGATTACGCAATGACATCATCACGCAAAGTAATATGTTAATAAGAGCCTTAATGTTCTCCCACATTTACTCATTTTTTTAATTGAAATTGATTCCTTGTTAAAGCTATAGGTTTATCTAACAGCCAAAATTTCTGCAAGTTAATAGAAACTAATGAAAATATCATGCTTCCAGTAAGTTAATTGCTACATGCTTTCTGTGTTTATTTAATTTTGTACCTCCCTTTTCTTTATTTTCTTCTCCTTTTTTTCTCTTTCTATTTCTTATTTGTTACTTGTTGTTCTTATCACTTTGTACTTGTATGTACTTCTGTTCCTGTCTATTACACATGACTTCCTGATTTATTGTGTACATTTCTTCTTTTCTAAATAAAAGATTATTTTAAAAAGAAAAAAAGAACCTTAATATGTAATAATATGTTAATAAGAGCTTATTTATTGTGCATCTGGATGTAATGTTTTAATATAATTTAATACATGGTGCCTCAGAGAATAGAGACATGGCGGGCTAACGCTTGTCAGATACTACGTGATGATGTCACTGATATGCAAATTAGTGTGTGACGCCTTCTGGCAACATTTAGCTACTTTTCGAGAAGGCTGTAGCTACTTTTCATTGGAAATAGTTGGTAACACTGGTTCAGTGAGTAACCGGTCTTGGGCTGCAGGGTGATATGGCTGTGGCATATTTATGTTATACATGGCATATATAATGTTAGCAGATGCCCTTCCAGCCACAACCCAGCACTGTTGGGTTGGACAATGCTAACCACTGAGCCACCATTATTATTTACCTTCTATCCCCCTGGTATTATATTGGTGGTTCTATTGTCATGCATCTATTGTTCATTCATTCATTCATTCATTTTCTTTTCAGCTTAGTCCCTTTATTAATCCGGGGTCGCCACAGCGGAATGAACCACCAACTTATCCCGCACATCTCTGGGAAACATCCATACACACTCACCCACACTCACACTATGGACAATTTAGCTTACCCAATTCGCCTGTACCGCATGTCTTTGGACTGTGGGGGAAACGTAGCACCCGGAGGAAACCCACGCAAACGCAGGGAGAACATGCAAACTCCACACAGAAATGCCAACTGACCCCGCCGAGGCTCGAACCGGCGACCTTCTTGCTGTGAGGTGATAGCACTACCTACTGCGCCACTGCATCGCCCCACACCTGTTGTTAAAAGCATAAAATAATAAATAAACATCCTGAGCAAGATAGAAACACCTTTGTAATGACCTCTAATGCCTATAACATAAGGTGTTTTTGATATTGTGTGGGGATTGAGTGTGTGTGTGAGAGCTTTGACCTTTATTTCTCTCTTTCTCCATGTGTGTGTGTGTTTCTGTCACATTTGACGGATCATCCTATTTCTCCTGTCCATCACTGAGCAGGTTATAAATGTGACCTTTGACCCTTCACTTGTTTTCTGAGGAGGACACACGAGTGCACCAGTCAATATGTCATATCACTGGAGGTCAAGAGACGAAAAACATTCCTCCATCTGCAGTATTTTCATGTCTGTGTGTGTGTGTGTGTGTGTGTGTGTGTGTGATATTCTTCAGCCGTTTGTTCTGATCGGTTACTGATTCACTGCAGTCTCACGCTGACAGTCAGTCAGGCTGATCAATCGATCCCCGCTGATCTCCAGCAGACGAATGCTCCAGCACAGCGATCCACATCAGCAGATCAAACTCTCCACACGGACAAACACACACTGACAGCTGCGGCTCACAGACCAATGTTTCACTCCACACACACATTGTCATTGATTTAAACAGCCACTCGTATTTGCTTCCAATTATTTTAGCTGCCCATATGATAAATGATGTATACCGGCCACTTTATTAGGTACACCTTACTAGTACCGGGTTGGACCCCCTTTTGCCTTAATCCTTCGGTGGATAGAATCAACAAGGCACTGGAAATGTTCCTCAGAGATTTTGCTCCATATTGACATGACAGCATCACACAGTTGCTGCAGATTTGTTGGCTGCACATCCATAATGCGAATCTCCGGTGCCACCACATCCCAAAGGTGCTCTATTTGATTGAGATCTGATGACTGTGGAGGCCATTTGAGTACAGTGAACTCATTGTCATGTTCAAGAAACCAGTCTGAGATGATTCACGCTTTATGACATGGTGCGTTATCCTGCTGGAAGTACACTGTGGCCATAAAGGGATGAACATGGTCTGCAACAATACTCAGGTAGGCTGTGGTGTTGACACAATGCTCAGTTGGTACTAATGGGCCCAAAGTGTACCAAGAAAATATCCCCCACACCATTACACCACCACCACCAGCCTGAACCGTTAATGCAAGGCAGGCTGTACCCATGCTTTCATGTTGTTGATGCCAAAATCTGACCCGTCCTGGCACCAACAACCATGCCACGTTCAAAGTCACTTAAATCACCTTTCTCTCCCATTCTGATGCTCGATTTGAACTGCAGCAGATCGTCTTGACCATTGATACAAACCCCTGATGTTAGTCTAGGGCAGGGGTGGGCAAACTCGGTCCTGGAGGGCCGGTGTCCTGCACAGTTTAGCTCCAACACTAATCAAACACACCTGAACAAGCTAATCAGAGTCTTCAAGATCACTAGAAATCCATAAGCAGGTGTGTTTGATTAGAGTTGGAGCTAAACTGTGCAGGACACCGGCCCTCCAGGACTGAGTTTGCCCACTCCTGGTCTAGGGGATGGTGGGGTTTGACATTTATGTGCAATTAAAATATATTTATACAAACAGTGAATAAATGCAAAAGACAACCAAAGTAATACCAAACATTGTGTCTTTATTTATAATTCCTAAAAGTGAACAAAAACAACAAATTAATCAAAAATAAAGAAAATAACGTAAGGCAAAAAATATACTATTTACAATATTTACAGCACTGAGACAAATACAAAGACGGGGAAAAACAGGAGAGCTGGCAGAAGAGATGTGGGCGGCGCTAAAGAAACTAAACCCAAACTAAATCTAACTTCGCAGAAGCATCTAGCTAACTAACTGTGTGAAAACAAAATAATTAACACGCGAAGAGTCTTCCGAGTCCTGACTGTCTACTCTATCTATCCAAAAAGTACAAGGGGTGGCGCTCACCCCTAACCTAATGTACTATACAGAAGAGTAGTCCTAAGTGTTGCAAAATGTATGTCACGTGACCTTCTTACATGTCCGCTTCGTAAACGATCAGACATACATGTGAAAATTTCCTTGCTCTGTTAAACATAATTTAAGAAATATTTTAAAAGAAAAAAAAAAGTCAAAGGGGGGCTAATAATTCCGACTTCAACTGTGTGTATATTTATATATATATGTTTATATATATGTATATATATATATATATATATATATATATATATATATATATATATATATATATATATATATATATAGCCTAAGTCACAATATTATTAGCCACCCCAGCATATTTTTCCTCCAGATTCTGTTTAATGGAGAGAAGTTTTCCTCAACACATTTCTAAACATAATAGTTTTAATAACTCATCTCTAATTACTGATTTATTTTATCTTATTTTATGATGACAGTAAATAATATTTGACTAGATATTTTGGCGATACTAGTAGCTTAAAGCGACATTTAATGCTTAATTAGGTTAATTACACATCCACATCCAAAGAGAGAATATCAATCAAAGTGTTTCTGCAGACTGTTTTTGTCAAGTGTGTATAAAAAAAATTAAACTAACAATTTTTTTAATCATTAGAAGCTGGTTATATCCACAGACTGCTGCCACACAACTGTGTTTTAAACCCCTTATAAAAGTGATTTTTGCATGATAGGTCCCTTTTGAGTGGGGGTTTACAATTTAAATCTTGATGTAATTTTATTTTATTATATTAGGTTTTTATTATGTGATTTGTATTTGTATTTCCTGCCCAGAGGTTAGGGTTAGGGTTATTGCTGATAAAATTTAGCTATGTATATTGTCCATAATCATAGTCAATAATAATAAAAATAATAACAATAATTCATTAATTTTATTTTTGGCTTAGTCCCTTTATTCATAAGGGGCCGCCACAGCGGAATGAACAGCCAACTTATCCAGCATATGTTTTACACAGCGGATGCCCTTCCAGCTGCAACCCAGTACTGGGAAACATCCATACACACACACACACACACACTACGGTTTACCCAATTCACCTGTACCGCATGTCTTTGGACTGTGGGGAAAACCAGAACACCCGGAGGAAACCCACGCCAACAAGGGGAGAACATGGAATCTCCACACAGAAATGCCAACTGACCCAGCTGAGGCTCGAACTAGCGACCTTCTTGATGTGAGGCAACAGCGCTACCCACTACTAATGTGAAAACTATAATGAAAACTAATGTGTTTTGTAGTTTGGGTGCTCTATCTAGCGGTGGAAGAGATTAAGCTACTGTAAAACCACAGAAACGCCTCAACAGTGATTAATTGTGTGTTAAATAATTAAAATGTGTTTAGAAATTACTTTGCTCTCAACATACCTGCCACAGTGAGTCTCTCCAATTCACTTTCATTGCAGTTATTTTATTTTATATGACAAAAAGGCGTGACGATCATCAAGCTAGAAATGAATGGATTAGCATAGCGTAATACTGTTAGCATAGCGTAGTACAGGTGTTCATGGTGCCTTTATATTACAAATAAATTTATAAAGCCAGTGCGTAACTTTGTAAAAAAAAGGTTGTGATTTCATAATGCATCCGCAAGATGGCGGAAGATCGTCACTATTCTACTTTAGTGAGTTTTCAATGATTGCTCTACACATGGGCTGCACGGTGGCACGTTCGCCTCACAGTAAGAAGGTTGCTGGTTGGAGCCTCGGCTGGGTCAGTTGGCGTTTGTGTGGAGTTTGCATGTTCTCCCCGTGTTCGCGTGGGTTTCTTCCGGGTGCTCCGATTTCCCCCCCAAGCCCAAAGACATGAGGTATAGGTGAATTGGGCTAAATTGTCCGTGCAGTATGTTTGGGAATGACAGTGTATGGACGTTTCCCAGTGATTGGGTTGTAGCTGGAAGGGCATCCGCTGCATAAAACATATGCTGGATAAGTTGGCGGTTAATTCCGCTGTGGCGACCACTGATTAATAAACCCGAAAAGAAAATGAATGAATGAATGTTCTACACTTAATAGTTGTGAAGCTTATAATGTCTAGAAAGTTGTTCATTTTAAAATAATTTTACGTAAAAACATGTAATTTTAGGAATTAATCTTATATAATTTTAAAAAATCTTCATTTTCCGAGCACTGGGTTGCAGGTTGTTTTAATTATATAAGATTAATTAAAATTAATTAATTAAATAATTAAAAATTTAATTAACTAATTTAATTATAAGATTAATTATCCGCTGTGTAAAACCAAAGTCCCTTTTGAATTCTATGGTCTTTGGTAAAACATGGTGGATAAATTGGCGGTTCATTCCACTGTGGCAACCCCTGATAAATAAAGGGACTGAGCCTAATTTTAATCATAATTAGTCACATATTTGAAATATAATTAATTAGCCTATGTATGTAGATATTATCTACAAATAATAATAATTTGTGCCTGTATGTGTACTTATCTTTAGTAGTCAAGAATAAGTTAGTTTTTCCTTTTAAAAAGTAAAAAATGCAAGTGGTATAAGTAAAATAATCTTCTTTTAGGTGTGAAATAATCTTACTTACCACATCAGCAGATAATTTAGCTTGTTTAAATAAAAACTCACGTAATTTTGACTTATTATTTGTGAAAACGATGTTTTATTTGTCTAGAAAATGCCTTTTGATTGACGGATTTTTAAATAGTTGGATTAGAAACAAGACAAAAAATGTACAGTGTGCATTATACAGAAAAAGCAGCGTGAACATTCTAATAAACATCTAATTTTATGTTCCACACATTTAACCTGTTGAATGACACGAGGGAGACTAAATTACGACAGGATATATGTTTTAGCATTATACCAGTCAGTCTGAATCCCGAAAAATCCATTTTTATCCCTGTAGCTCGTGATTCCAGTCAGAAGTCGGCGCTGTGTTCGCATCCCAATGGATCGTCCCGAACACACACACACACACACACACATCAGCAGTCGCTTTCACTGTCCGTCGCCAGCGTGTGCATGTGAACGGTTTCTTCCACATTTTCACCAGGGATTTACATCCACACGGACCCGCTGCATCAAAATGTGTGGCTGACGAACACAATTCAGGATAACCGTGGCCTAAATCCCCAAATTTGTCCTCCCGTGAGTGTCCAAACTGAGGATTGGCTCCGGCCAGCGCTGCCACCATGTCGGGGAAAATAGAAAGCAAGCACGGTAAGCCCGTTTGGGTGTGTAGGCCCAGGGTGTAATTCACTTTAACAGCTTTCCAATCTTTTATCAGTGCTTCATTAAAACGTGCACCAAAAGGCAGGAGTCTCTAATGTTTATTTGGAGCCAGAAATGGATGTGGGATAGCCTAAATCAGTGTGTGTGTTAGCAAGCGCTCCTTTCTGATGAGAAGATATTTAAACGGTGTTTTTAACCGAGAATAGCACCAAACAGTCACAAAAACTGGTCATATGTGTGATTAAATGTGTTTTTATTAATGGATAAACACGTGCAGACAGTAGGGTAACAATTGAGACCCTCTAGCCTGCTGCTGTTGTCAATCTCAGACTCTCACAGGCTGATTTTCACTCACACTAGTAAGTGAACTCAGAAGTGTGCAACAGTGAGTTGTGCATTAGGATGCATGTACACTGTAAATGATGAGCTCCACACAATTTCTTCGCGCAGTCCCAACACAAATTAAGTTAACGTAATAGTTTTTACAAATTTAAATGGCATTAACATAAAACAATTAAGTTTTCCTTCCAAAAAATTAAGAATTGTGTTGTTTTTACTCAACTAGTAGATTGAAAAAGCAGCAGGTCTTTTTTGTGTGTGTACATTGTAATTTATATATCTGTTAATTAACAAGTTCAGTATTTTGTGAAAAAAAATAGTTTATTTATTGTTATGAATTGCACTTTTGGGCCTTAATCTGTTCTGCCGATTTTTAATTTTGAAAATGTAACTCTCAAAGTGACTTTTATTGACATTTTAGTAGTTTGAAATAATATCTTGTATGAGAAATAACATATTAATATTTAAGTTTGTACAATGACAAGATACTCCTAGCGTTTTTTTGTTTTAAGATTTTTTAATAGTAATTTACAACATTAATACACACAATATAGACCATTTTGAGGTATGTAAACAATAGCAATGGTCCTTAGGGCTGCACGATATTAGAAAATTTTGACATTGCGATATTTTATTTTGCTGCGATTTATATTGCGATACAATTTCGGCAGATGACTTGAATAGCTGTATTTGGCATGAAATCATTAACTTAGATTGATTGGAATAATTTAGAGGAGTGAATCAAATAAATAAATAAGATAAAAGTTAAATAAGTAGTCAGATATTCAGGTATTTAGACGAATTTGGATTTTGAAAATGTAACTTTCATAGTGACTTATTGACATTTTAGTAGTTTAGAATAATATATTGTATGAGAAATAACATATTCATATTTAAGTTTGTACAATAACAACATACTCCTTGCGTTTTTGTACAGTAATTTACAACAATACACACAGACCCTTTTGAGGTATGTAAACAATAACAATGGTGTCCTTAGGACTGCACGATATTGGAAAAATCTGACATTGCGCTATTTTATTTTATATTGCGATATGAAAACAATTTCGACAGATGACTCTAAAAGCACACTCTAATCTTATTTTAATGAAATCATTAATTTAGATCGATTGGAATAATGTAGAGCAGTGCTTCTCGACCACGTCCCTGGATTACCACCAACACTGCATGTTTTGGATGTCTCCTTTGTCTGTCACTCCCATTAGAGGTCTTTCAGTCTCTGCTAATGAGCTGATGATCTGAATCAGGTGTGTTTAGTGAAGAAGACAAGGCAAATGTGCAGAGCTGGTGGTCCTTCAGGAACGTGGTTGAGAAACACTGATTTAGAGTAGTAAATCAAAGAAACTCCAAGAATAAATAAATAAAAATGAAATAAGTAGTCAGATATTCAGGTACAGTAATACGATACGATATTATGCGTAATACGACACGATACGAACATGACATTTAGCCCCGATAATGATAATCACAATATCAATAATATATCACAAGAAAACCATCTACAATATATCCTGATATTTATAAATGAAGAGGGAAAAATGCATCAGAAAGTTATAGGATGTATTTCTTTTATTAATAGCACATATATTTCTTAGAATTTCAACATTGATATAGGTTCGATCTGCCATAATGAGATTCGCCACATCATGCGTATCACTATTTTGTCCTGCCCCTATTATTGCGTAATCAAATGTAATGTAAAATGTAAACGCTGTACGTTCTTCATTGCTGATCAACAATAATAATCCCCAACTCCACATTGCAGATGCTGCGATGTGATTATTGTGAATGCACACATTGGGATATCGATGCTGAAATGGTATATAGTGCAGTCCTAATGGTCCTAACGTATTTCCTGTTTTACATTTTTCATTTCTATAGTTTCTTAGTACCCAAAAGGTCCACATATTGATAAATAATGTTATGATAGGTGTTTTAACGTTGAGTTATGATTTAAAGTCCCTTTTTTTACTGTTATGAAATAGTTTGACAACAAGCAGGAAATGTTCATGCGCCAATGGCATTAGCACATTGAAATGGTCTATATCTCTTTAAACTTTTAAAAATGTTAATTAAAGTTCCTTTCTTAATCTTTTTAACATCAGAAGTTGTTGGGGGAAAAGATCAAGGACCAATAATGCAATTTGAAAGCATAAATAAAAGAAAAACTTTAATTATAAATATGGAAAACTGATTTTTTTACAGTGTATACAATCTTGTTTATTGGGTAATTAGGTTGCACACGTGCTAAAACTATTTAAAGTGTTTATAATTCCCAGACAAAACATGTTTTCAAGCATCAAAACAACAAAATGTAATGTTTATAATATCAAAACCATCTTTAGAACAATAACCACTTGATGACAAATGAAATAACACCACAGTACAGCCTACAATCCTTTTAAGTTGTTGCTTTCAGTCTTTATACCTTCGTTCAAACTGCTCTTTTCCCAAATTTATCAGCAATTATTTAAAATTTTGCTATGTTCACTTATTATTTTATATATATTTTCATTTGTACAGTTCAAATAAAATGCGTTATTTATACATAAATCTGTCCTTTATGCTGAGTTTTTCCACAGAAGTTATTTTGCACATTAAAGTAGCCACTTGCATTTAATTACTTTAGCTGGTTACATTTATAAACGTAAAACTATAGGGTTAAAAATAGCAAGACAGTGGAGTAAACAACAAAATTACTGTGTTGACAGCTAATACAAACTATAAAATAATGAATAAATACTACATTAATATTCAGTTATATATTAAAAATACCAATATTCTGTAGAAATATGACCAAAAGCCAAACAACAGAGGTTTTCGGTAACTTTAACTTATTTGAATAAGTTAATCAGGTTTCAACTTATATTTTAAGCTATACAAAGTTTATGTTTTTAAGTTATACAAACTCAATGTTGACAGCTAATACAAACCACAAAATAATGAATAAATACTACACTCGTATTCAGTTATTTATTAAAAAAAGACCAATACAATGTATAAATATGACCAAAAGCCAAACAACTAAAGCTTTTATGTTACTTAAACTTATCTGAATAAGTTAATCGGGTTTCAACTTAATTGTTTAATTTATACAAACTCAATGCTGACGCTTATACAAACTACAAAATAATGAATATATACTACATTAATATTCAGTTATATATTAAAAAAAAAGACCAATACAATGTAGAAATATGACTAAAAGCCAAACAAGAAAAGTTTTTATGTTGCCTTAACTTTTTTGAACAAGTAAAAAAGGTTACAAATTATTTTCTAAGTTATATAAACTCAATGTTGACGCTTGTACAAACCACAAAATAGTAAATAAATACTACACTAATATTTCAGTTATATATATATATAAAAAAGGGAAATACACTGTAGTAATATGACCAAAAGCCAAACAACAACAGTTTTTATGTTGCTTTAACTTATTTAAATAAGTAAATCAGGTTTTAACTTATTTTCTAAGTTATATAAACACAATGTTGTCGCTTATACAAACTACAAAATAATGAATAAATACTACACTCGTATTCAGTTATATATTAAAAAAAGACCAATACAATGCATAAATATGACCAAAAGCCAAACAACAAAAGCTTTTATGTTGCTTTAACTTATTTGAATAAGTAAAAAAGGTTACAAATTATTTTCTAAGTTATATAAACTCAATGTTGTCGCTTATACAAACCACAAAATAGTGAATAAATACTACACTAATATTTCAGTTATACATATAAAAAAGGAAAATACAATGTAGAAATATGACCAAAAGCCAAACAACAAAAGCTTTTATGTTGCTTTAACTTATTTGAATAAGTAAAAAAGGTTACAAATTATTTTCTAAGTTATATAAACTCAATGTTGTCGCTTATACAAACCACAAAATAGTGAATAAATACTACACTAATATTTCAGTTATACATATAAAAAAGGAAAATACAATGTAGAAATATGACCAAAAGCCAAACAACAAAAGCTTTTATGTTGCTTTAACTTATTTGAATAAGTTAATCGGGTTTCAATTTAATTGTTTAATTTATACAAACTCAATGTTGACGCTTATACAAACCACAAAATAATGAATAAATACTGCACTAATATTTCAGTTATATATTAAAAAAAGACCAAAACACTGTAAAATAGACCAAACCCAAACAATACAAGCTTTTATGTTGCTTTACCTTATTTGAATAAGTTAATTGGGTTTCATTTTAATTTAAGTTATACAAACTCGATGTTAAAAGCTAATGCGAATCACAAAATAATGAATAAATACTGCACTAATATTTTAGTTATATTAAAAAAAGACCAATACACAGTTAAAATAATGACAAAAAGCCAAGCAACAAAAGGTTTTGTGTTACTTTAACTTGTTTAACTTTAACAATAAGTTAATCAGGTTTCAACTTAATTTTTTAAAGTTCTACAAAGTTTATTCTTTTAAGTTATCCGAACTCAGTGTTGACAGCTAATGCAAAATAATAAATAAACACCATACTAATATAAAAAAGATCCTTTGACTTGCTTAAATAAGTTATTCGGATTTCAAGTTATACAAAGTAGAACGTAATATTTTTAGTCAGTTTGAGTGATTTAAGTTGATATGGCGGGAAGCACAGTGGTTAGCACTGTCGCCTCACAGCAAGAAGGTCGCTGGTTCGAGTCCCGGCTGGGTCAGTTGGCATTTCTGTGTGGAGTTTGCATGTTCTCCCCGTGTTGGCGTGGGTTTCCTCCGGGTGCTCCGGTTTCTCTCACAGTCCAAACACATGCGCTATAGGGGATTTGAATAAGCTAATTGCCCGTAGTGTTAGAGTGTGTGTGTGAATGAGTGTTAACCAGTACTGGGTAGCAGCTGGAAGGGCATCCAAAATGGAGACATCTGAAAACGGGGGCGTGGTTGCCAACATTCACCTCTCTCTTTGGGACTTTTTCTCAATATTAAGTGCACAAAGTTCAGTGTTTTCATTGTAAGTTATATGGAAGGGAAGTTAATGAAGTTGAGATGACTAGAAAAGATCATTTGATTCAATTGAAAATTTGAAGCTGTAAGATTTTTACAGTGTATAACAATGTAAATAGTGCTGAGTTCCAGTCCACACACTCGATTTGGGACAACATGAAGGAGTTAAGTTAACTTATTAGTTTTCACTAATTGGATTGAATATAAAACAATTAAGTTTTCCCTCAAAAAAATAAAAAATTGTGTTGTTTGAGCTCAATTTAAAGGGCACATAGTTTACCTCTTTTTTATGATTTAATAATAATATTATGGTTCTTCTGAGTGTGTCAGTTTAGGTTCAGTTTAAAACACAATTCAGATTTTTATTATGTGTTTAAAAGTGTCATGTTGGGGGCGTGTCCACAGTTAGCTGATTTATGGGTGTGTTGCTTCACATGTAAATTAGTTTCGGCTTCCTGCCCAACGTAACAAGGGGGCGGAGCCATGAGCTCACCCGCTCTGTGTTTGAGGAGCAGGAGTGAGAGGATCCGCATTCAGTCATACATGTACGACTCGGACACAGACCAAGCAGAGAGTACAAAATCATTTGTGTCTTTGTACAGTTTTACAGCCAACTGTGTGCTAGTTTCAAGTGCCGAGCTTGTACACAGAAACTAATAACCACACACACTGAATTAACTTTGACTGAGGCACCGGATGCGCCACTCGAATCTGCGACACGGCACACCAGACACTCTCTGTGGCGCGGCAGAAACATGAAGTGTCCCGAATCGTCGCGCCACGCATTTTTGAATTCTAAACATAGGTTTCTGCAGCGGTCCGCGGCGCCCAGCCGTCGACTTGAGTGTACCCTGATAGAAACCGATGTTTAGAATTCTAAAACGCATGCTAGTTAAGATCACAGGGAGCTTCTGGGATCGCGAGAAATGCAAACGGCTGAAGTATAAGGTAGACTCAATGAGAAGTACACATGTTTGCAAACCTACCTAAAGATTCAACCAATAATTCTGATTAGAGTGATAATGTGGAGAATATTGCTCTTGTGTTGAGCCCAATGAGCCTTGCATCTAAAAACAGAGCAAGGGTGTTCCTTTAGTGATATTGCTTCAACTCACGCTGAAAATGGCGGACGTGAATCAACAAACTGAGGATATGATGACGCGCCTGTCAATCAATATTGGTGGGCGGGGGGACCGCACTCCTACGTAAAGTTGCGGTCGATCTGAAAACAGCTCCAATTGGTCCACCGTTTTTTATGTTGTTAAATTGAAAAAAAGCACTGGGTGTGTTTATATCACCTCAATATGACGGTCTGTACACCATACATGCACATATGTCTGTCCAAACAGCTTGAAAAGTAGATTTTTTACCACAGGTGCCCTTTAAGTAAGTTTGAACAAACAGCAAATGTAATTTTCTTTGAGTGTAGGTTAATATGCACAAATAGCACGTTTTATTAATTGATTTTCACTTTTTCTTATTCCAGTGGTTTAATGAAGTCTCTCAAGTCAAACGAGTTCCCAAGTACAGCGTCTATTAAACAAATGCTGTTTAAATATGAAGTTTTGATAAACTGTAATGTGCTGCAGAATGCAAATGGTTTTTTTGGTTTTTGCTATGACTGCGTTACCTTTGCCTTCTTCTTTTTTGGCTCTCATTTAGATATTCATTAAGCTGTTTAATTTGCCATTGACTCTATGCACAGAGCTCAATACCATTGCATGTGTTGTAGTAAGTTTAGGACTATGACAACACAGACTTGGAAGTGTGTGCGTGTTGTGTCTCTCTGCTTGTGGTGGTGAGTCTAGTAACGGAAAGCAACAGGAGGTTTCTTTGGGGTAGTGGGAAGGAAACTCAATCCCTCTGATCACCTCTAAACAGCTGTCCTGAAGGCCTGGGTTTGGGTGAGGCTGCAGGGCACCATTAGCTGTTCAGACATTGCTGTAATAGAGGGATCTTTTTAGGTTACTGAGAACCCACAATGAGATATATCAGTCGCTTCATCATTATTGACCAATATTGGTGTTTCTTTAGGTCAGTGGTTCTCAAACTGTGGTACGTGTACCAATAGTGGTACGCAGGCTTCCTTTTAGTGGTACATGGAGGAATAGCAGCCTGATCTCACGAGAAAACGTAAGTATTTTACGTTTTGTCAGTTTAGTGGTACGAAATTGTACGATTTTAAAAAGGAGGCGTGGCACCTAACCCCACCCCTAAACCCAACCGTCATTGGGGGATGAGCAAATCGTACGAAAATGTACGAATTAGATCGTACGAATTCATACGAATTAGCCACTAAATCAAAAAGTTACGAATTGCCGTGAGATTGGATTGGGAATACTGAATAATGAAAGAAAAAAAAATTAATACACTTTGACTCGAACGATTACACTCATGTGTTCCCTGAAGCTTGCAATCAGATTGGTTTGCTTAGAATGTTTACTTTAGTTCATCGTGTCATCAGATGCTAAAAATCAACCTGCTTTGGCGCAGAGCCAGAGAAAGCGGTGCACGGCAGTGGCGCTTGCGGAGCAGATACGCACTAGAGACGTGCTTTTCAAGACCACTGCTGTTGTGATGGCATTTCGGTTACTGCATGCTGCATTATTGGTAAAATAATTATCACAAATGTGTTTAAAAAATTACCTCAGATTTAGGCTAATTTATCTGGATGTGATTCAAATGTCGCGGGACACAGAACATAGACTCAAGCAACTTTGCCATGCTTGAAGCTTGCAGCTTGAATATAGCCTAATTAGTCTCTGTGTGCGGCTTACACAAACTCCACAGTCCACTTAAGATCTCAAATCACGGATATTCCGTATGGATAAATGGATAAATCACGTATGAATTGGTCAAGCAGTGTACTTATGCATGGAATCAATCATTTTTCTGACACGCGTACTGTAAAGGGCGCGCAGTAAGCAGATCTAATTTCTGATTTAAATATGTAATTCCAAATCACTTATTTTAAAATACAAGTTAATGTTTAGATTTCAGTGATATACAAATATGTCACGCGTACATGCAACATATTTCAAAATTGATCAAAAATGGTTTATATATGAATATGATGACATATAGCCTATATTTATGAGGTTCAAGCAACATTTCCAGGTTTTGATGAATGGGTTACTATTTGTTAATACAAAGTATGAAGTACAGCAGTTTTTACTTTAAGAACAGTAGCCTACCATTTTTAATTAACATTTAAAAGCACATTTTAAACGTTGACTTTTTATTTATTACATTTTTACCTAATAGCACAGTACAGTGTTAATGTTCAAGCTATTTATAATGATTTAAGTGGCTGACACTTTACACTGTGATTTTTCCTGGTCAGCTATTTTGGGCGTCGCGCATGTAGATTTGTCAAAAAATGCTATATTTCACGAATGTATTCACTTATCATTACAAAACGTGGTATGCATCTTCGGCACCATGCCCTGAAGATACTCAAATTTCTGGAGCAGCGCCACCTTGTGGCCAAAAGTTATAAGCAATTTTTGAAAAAAGCTAACAACTTTTTCGAAACTTTCCTTATTGACATGACATGTGTCTTGTTATATTCCCTGGATCAGGCCGAGATCATTGATACCAAGTATGCCAAAATGAACTCAACTTCATGTCCGCCATTTTGATTTTGGTTGAAAACCTATTTTTTCGAACTCCTCCTAGACTGTTTTTCCGATTTTCACCAAATTTGACTCTGATGTTCTTCATGACCATGACCATGCTGGCAAAAAGTTACTGAATTCATGTTGATGCGTGACACGGTTTTCGTTTACGCCACCGACAAATGTGCTGGCACGATGTCAAAGATTGTCTGAGGCTGTAATTCTGCAATGTTTTGTACCAATATTGCTGCTCAACTTTAGGTGTGTCATTGGCACCTCATAATAACCACCACACGTAAATTTGCCAACAGCGCCACCTAGTGGTCGTGTGTTACAATCCCTTAACTAACTATCAATAATGAATCTTCCAAAATGGCTAAAAAAGGTGGATTGCATAGGTTTCATGTGGTAATTGTTGTGTGGAATTGAAATGTGGAATTATTCCTTGGGTCATGCAGAGAACATGGATACCAAACATGCCATATTACGGCAAACTACCTGTCCGCCATATTGATTTTGTTCAAAATCGTTTTTTGCAAACTCCTCCTCCTCCTGTTTATTTGATTAAATGTATATTATGTAATTTTTTGATGAGATGCATTCAACATCATTACTCTAGTCTTCTGAAAAAATTCCGATATGCTGCTTTGAGCTCAAATAACCTTTATTATTATTAAACAATGTTGTGTTGCTTCAAATGTTTGGTTCAATTGAGCATATTATAATGACTATGAAGTTACAGCATGAAGATTTATGAAACTTTTGATTAATTTAAAGATATAGTTCACCCGAAAATCCAAATTCTGCCACCATTTACTCATCATCCTCATTGTTCCAAACTTGTTTGAGTTTCTTTCTTCTGTTGAACACAATAGAAGTCCTTTTAAATGATGTTAGAAATCAGTAACCATTGATTTTAACTATATATTTTTCAATCTTTTCATATTAGTAGCTTCCAGTTTCCTGCATTCCTCAAAATCTCTTCTTTTGTGGAAGAAAGAAATTAGTGGTGTGTACTCTATTTAGGGCATGTAAATAAGTACATTTCAGTTTGGGGTGAACTATCACTCTAATTTATTGTTTTAGACTGCATATATCATGTGTTTTTGACATGAAGTATCACTTGCTTAGAAAGACTGAGTTGATTTGTTGAAAAGGTGCAGTTCTAAAACATTATTTCTCATTATATTACCTGTTTATTTGAATAAATATATATTTAATATGTAATTGTTGCTGTGATGCATTGAACATCATTACTGTAGTCTTCTAAAAACATTCCAATATGCTGCTTTTGAGCTTAGGAAACCTTTATTTTTATTAAACAATGTTCTGTTGCTTCAGATTTGGCATGGAAAATGTCATATAATTAATTTAAGGATTCATTATAATGACTAAAGTTACAGCATGAGCATTTATGAAAACAGAGATTGACATTATTGTTACTATTGATTCATTTAAAGGGATAGTTCACTCAAAAATCCAAATTCTGCCATCATTTGCTCATCATCCTCTCTGTCCCAAACCTGTTTGAGTTTCTTTTTTCTGTTGAACACAATAGAAGATTGTTTGAAGAATGTTAGAAATCAGTAACCATTGATTTTATCTATATATTTTTCCACCTTTTTATATTAGTAGCTTCCAGTTTCCTGCATTCTTCAAAATCTCTTCTTTTGTGTTCAATTAAAGAAAGAAATTAATGGTTTGGACCCACAAGAAAATGATGAGTATTTTATTTTTGGTTGAACTAACCCTTAAATTCTATCCCTTGTTCCTAAGTTCCTCTTTAAAAGGTCCTGATATTGTCTCTCACATTCTGGCATGGCGTTGAAAGAGTGATATTCCCGCAGGAATGTGTATCCTCAGGCGTCTCACCTCAACATTCCTCCGCGACACACCTGAAAGGCACATTTGTCGCATTTCAGCATGGCAGAACGTGTTTGAGCCTTGTAAACCCCGCAGTCCTGCTTCTTATTTGGGAATTAAGCTAATCTGATCAACACACACACACCGTTTTGTTGGATTTCTGCGCATTTTGAAGCACATTCTTGCCGTGTTTTGATCCCCTCCATGTTTTGTCAGGTCTTGCACCGACCTGCACGACGTGTCTGCATTATGTGCGCGCTCTTTGTTTGTTTTGGAGGTTTGCATGTGTTTGGTTACCGGCTTGATTCTTTGTCTTGGTCATCTTATTGGTCAGGTGTACACTGAATAAAAAATGTTCAATTGGATTGGACGGTGGAAATTCCTTCATTGGACAGTGGAAATAATGTACTGTTTAGTGGAAACGCGCTATTAGGCTGCAAAAGTAAGAAAAATATCTCTCAGAAAAATCCTATGGATGTTATTCTGTAAATCAGCACATTTCTGCATTCATGACATCAGCAAAGATGTATTAAAATTGGCCTCCTCCTGCTGAACAAAACCAGGAAGCTGATCTGACCTCCCTCAACTTCCTTACAGCAGTGAGAAAATAAACTGTAGGGAGGAAAATGAGTGTGTGAGAAATCTGGAGTGTGTGTGTGTGTGTGTCTCTCTCTCTCGCTCTCTCACTCACTCACTCACTCACTCAAGGTTTCCTAGTGTGTAAGTTCTTAAAGGAACGGTTCAGTGTAAATGAAGATTTTGTCATCATACGCTCGCATTAATCCTGATCCAAAGACTTTTAGGTTATAGAAAATGGAAAATGTTCATTTTTCCCCATCTGATTCCAATACTAAATCCCCCCCAAAAAATGTAGTTTATGACTTGTGCACAGTATATGTGAGATTAGATGTATATAAAGGTATGACTATTATCATTACTAATACAATTATCATTAGCATGGCTATTATTAATACATTTGTCATTATCCAAACTGCAACTTCCCCCAAAAATTCTGCATTTCTTCTTTGTTCCTATTATCATCATCACTATTATTATTAGCATTAGCATTATTATTATCATTGTAATTAATATTAGTATCATTATTATTAATATTAGCATTATTATTATCATTGTAATTATTATTAGTCTCATTATTATTATTATTATTATTATTAGCATTAGCATTATTACTATCATTGTAATTATTATTAGTCTCATTATTATTATTATTAGCATTAGCATTATTATTATCATTGTAATTATTATTAGTATCATTATAATCATTATTATTATTTTTTATTTTTATTATTATTATTTTGTTGTTGTTATCATTATTATTATTAGTAGTAGTATTATAATTATTATCATTATTTTCATCATCATAATTAATATTATTGTTATTATTATTATCATCATCATCATTATTAGCATTATTATTGTTATTATTATCATCTTCATCATGATTATTATTATTATTATTAGTAGTAGTAGTAGTAGTAGTATTGTCATTATTATCGTCATCATTATTATCACTATTATTATCATTGTTGTTATTATTATTATTATCATCATTATCATCATTATTATTATCATTATCATCATTATTATTATTATTAATTATTATTATTATTATCATCATTATTATTATTATTATTGTTGTTATTATCATTATTATCACTATTATTATTATTATTATTATTATTATTATTGTTATTATCATTATTATTATTAGTATTGTCATTATTATCATCATCATTATTATCACTATTATTGTCATTATTATTACTATCATCATTATTATCAGCATTATTCTGATTATTATTATCATTCTTATTATAATTGTTATTATCATCATTAGTATCATCATTATTATTATCACTTACTATCATTGTTGTTATTATTATTTTTATTATTATTATCATCACTATTACTATCATTGTTGTTATTATTATTTTTATTATTATTATCATCACTATTATTATCATTGTTATTATTATTATTTTTATTATTATTATCATCACTATTATTATCATTGTTATTATAATTATTTTTTGTATTATTATTTTTATTATTATTATCATCACTATAATTATTATTAAGTTAACAATTTACTAAGAAATGAACAAAAATCCTGTAAATCATATTTTGATTTAATAATAATAATCTTTTTTAATTAGTTATAACTTTAAGTTCACATTAATACTTTTTTCTTATTACATTCAGTGTGTTTCTTGTTTTCTTTGTGATTGTGAAACTTTACTCCGGTTAAAATTAATTTTCTTTATTCAAATGAATAATACAGTAAAAACATGTTCAAGTAATTAAAATAATGAATTAAAACAGTTGGTATGAAGACTATTGGGCTTTTTTGTGTACATGAAAATGAAAAGTTTTTCTATCTATCGGCACAATAGTAATGTTTAAAGTAATAGTAAAGTCATTTTGTTTGATTCAGTGTTTCATACAAGAAAGGGTTTATGGCTCTGAATTCCTTCTGATAACATTCAATTCAATGAATACTGTTCTTATTGACTCTGAAACCACATAGTACACAACTTTCATGTGTAGTCATTGAATAAAAATAACGTTTGAACATTTCTCCTGTTTTATTCCACAGAAAACAGAAATGAATATAAAGCCTTATGCAAGCGATGACAGAAGTCCTCATTTACGGCAGCAGTCTTGTCAATATTTAGACATGCCTACAATAGTTTTAAGATCAGAAATGATGTTGTGTACTGTTCTGAAGAAACACTTGAGTGTTTGTGACGTTCTCAGAATAACTCTACTGTAACGTTGCGTCATGCATTCTGTGGCTTTTTGGGTCTGTTTATGTGTAGTTGCACGCCTGACAACACAATTATTTATAAAGCATGCTCATAGACGTGCAATGCATTTGGCCTGGTGTGTGTTAGAGGTGCATAATACTAGGAAAATATGTGATACTGCTGTTGAGTGGTCCCGCCAATCTCCTTCGTGCCGTGTCTCCTGTATGATACAGAATGCATTCAGCTTGCCAAATTCACATAAATCTTCAGTCTCTAACAGTGTGACTCTATAGTGCTGTCCTACTGTATGTTAGCAAGTTTTTTTTCCCCAACAAGCCCCATAATGTCGACGAAACGTTTTGCATTATCAAAGGCACCCACAGTAGCACCCAAAAGGCAGAGGAAGATGCTAGCCATCGCACAAAAAGTTGGACTTTGGGGCGTTTTAAAGGAAGGTAGAAGTTACGCGAGTGTTTAAATGAGAGAAAAGTGTGAAAATGTTAATGATTGTCTGAGAAAAGCATATAAAGTGTGTAGCGGGGGGGGGGGGGGGGTTACTGTGTTAAAACATCTAGAATAATTATAAAAAATAAAGCTGACTACTTTGTGGATTTCACCTATTGCGGGCTATTTTTAGAGCGTAACTCCAGAGATTCTCGAGTCCACTGTATTGCAATTAGCGATATTTGTAAAGATATAACATTTCCCTAGAGCAGGGGTGCCTAATCTTTTTCTTATGAAGGACCAAAAACCAAACTTGATTGAGGGTGTTGGGCTGAAGATACATATACCAAACTGTATTACATTAAAGTTATCATGGTAAAGTCCTAATTTAATAATATTTAAAAGTATAAAATTTGACATTTTATAATGTTCTTCTCCTAATAAAACCCTAAACAAATCTCATTTACAACACAATTTACAAAAAGAATACATTTTAGTGAAATATGTGTGTCCTAATAGTGTTTTTAGCATGTATACACGTGTATCTGTCAACATCTAAAAAATGTGTTTAGGGTTTCATGACCATTTAAAGAAAATACATTTTCCTTTAATTGAAACATTTCGTTTAATTTTTTGTAGCTGAGCAATTAAACAAACAAGCAAAAGTTTATGTAAAATTAGAAATGACGATCTTCATTTGAGTGATTCGCCCAAACTTTCCCCATCATTTGTCCATCTCTTCACTGATTGGTTTGCGGGCCAATTCAAAGGTTACCATGGACCAACTTTGACCTAGTTTGGGCATCTCTGCCCTAGAGAAAAGCTTTTTTTATTAACATTCAAAAAAAATAAATCATAGGGTAACATATCAAACTTAATGAAACATTTGAGAGCAGATGGAATCAACTTAAAGGAATGCACTGTCTTTGACAGCCTGCGACATCATCTGGCACTTTCACAGAGTATTTTACAGGGACCGATTTTAATATGATTAAGACAATACTCTGATTAAGAGTCTACTTCACTCAGAAAAATGGTACAATGTTGTACCAAAGAAGGTACAAACCCTTGTCATTGGCGCAGTACATTTTTATGGAACAGAATTGTACTGTACCTTGAGACAAAGAAACACATTTGTACCACTGCAGTTTGTACCTTTAAGGACATGATCTGTACCATGGGAAACCAAAATGTAGGTTTTTAAAACCTGCAGATTCAATATTACCTTCGTCAAAGGTACAAATCTGATCCATGAAGGTACCATTACAGTGTCAAGACACTTATTCCTTAACAGTGTTAAATGTGTTCCTTCAAGAACTATTTAAAGGCTTTTTGCTACTGTATATCCAAAATGTGTCAATTATTTTCAATAAATATAAAACATCAAATACATTTATAAACAATGTTTTTTTCTTAAGTTTATTTTTGTGTAAATGCATCTTTTCCATTTACAATAAAGAATACAAAATACTTTAACATAAATCAAAATATCTATTTTTTACTAAACATTTCACAACACTTTTCACAAAAATGTTACTACAATATCTATAATAATAAAAAAAAAATTCTCCAATTTTCACACAATACCTTTGTAATTTAATTGACTTAATTTTAAAATAGAAATAGATTTATGCAAAAGTATTGTAAGAAGATCTGCACAATGTTTGATTAGTTTTTCAATAAAAAATGTCTGCATGAACACTTTGCACATGCAGGACTTTTGCCAGCTCACGTGTGTAGTGGAAAGCAAACGCCAAAAGGTGCGGATATCAATAATGAGCATGTATTTATCAGAAAATGCTTAACAAATGATTATTAAAATGCCTTAAATGTTTAGTTTACAATACCTACTGTATAGTTTTGCTTTACCAGTTGTTTTGTATCATAGAACATAATAATGAATGTTTATGAGTTTATTGTATGCTTTTAAATGATGATTCATGTTTTAATATGGAAATTATTCATAAAATCCCTTTGCCTTTCCAGTCATATTTATTTTCATACTGTATTGTAATAAAGAAGTTGTCCAACTCTAAAAGTACCTTTTTTATGAGAACAGTATTGTACCTTCATTTCAATTGTACCATAAAAGGTACAGAACAGTATCATAAGAAGTCTTCTTTTGTACCATATAAGGTACAACTTTTTACAGAGGTAAAAACTGTTCCTTAAGGAATATTATTTGCAGCACCGTGTACCTTTTTTTTCTGAGAGTGTATGTAAACAGTGATTTTTGATTACCTTAAAGGACCACAGACACCCACGTCATGGAATGGGGAGGTTTTTTCTTTCTATTAGGCGTGCGGTATTAAATTTCATTAAAACAACACTCTTCCACCAGTCCTTACTTCATATTCTCATCCAATACCTCAGTTTGTCACGGGGCATGAACAATGTTCCTGAATGAAAGTGAAACTGCAGTTAAAGTCGACAAATGAAAAATAAAACACCCAAAATTACATGAAACTCCAGAGGAAACGTGGATAGCCTGGTGACGCAGTGACTGTAATGGATCTATGTGCTATAACATGTAAACTGGAGTCATGAAAGGAGCATTCAAAAAGCAACTCATGTAAACATCTTAATCATATTATCATATAATCATAACTTTATTGTCATTACACATGTACAAGTACAAGGCAACGGAATGCAGTTTCGGTCTAACCAGCAGTGCAATAGCAGCAAGTGCAGGATACAGGTATAATTTATAAAGTGCAGTAATAGAAAAACTGGTAATATTTACAGATGGGTGTACTATCAACATTATATAAAGGTTGTATTAGCTAGATTTACAATAAATTAATATATGTACAGGATGCTATTAATAATCAGAAGTGTGCAGATAGATAAACATAATTAGAAATGTTCATGTGCAGTGGGTATGTACAGTTCAAATAAGTGAATCAGTGCAATGAATATGTGCAAACTTTAAATGTGCAAATGGTAAATAGTGCAGTGATTGTGAGGAGTTTAAGTTAGAGGAGTGTGGGGGGTGTATTGGGGGGGGCAAAAGAGTCAGTGAGTGGCAGAGTTCAAAAGGAAGACAGCTCTGGGGAAAAAGCTGTTCCTCAGTCTGCTGGTTTTTGTCCGGGGGAGCCTGAAGCGCCTGCCGGAAGGCAGGAGAGAAAACAGTCTGTAAGCAGGGTGAGAGGTGTCCTTAAGAATACTGCGTGCTTGGCGCAGGCAGCATTTCTTCTGGATGTCCTCAATGGCTGGCAGTGTAGTCCCTGTGATGCGTTGGGCAGTTTTCACCACCCGCTGCAGTGCCTTACGCTCAGCAACAGAGCAGCTTCCATACCAGACCGTGACGCAGTTGGTCAGGATGCTTTCTATTGTGCAGCGGTAGAAGTTGCCTCAAGAAGAATAGGCGCCTTAGTCTTATTCAGATTAAGGCAAATCATTAAATTACTGATGACCATGTAAATGTAGTCACAAGCCCCAAACCCAGAACCCTAGTGTTCCCTGATTTTGAGGACAGCCTTTCCACAGGTTAGTAGTAAGCTAATGTAATGTTAATAGCATAATGCAAATCTTACATTCATGCTAACAAACTAATGATCAAAAGAAATATATTAATGCAATTCAGATATGTAAAATATGAATTGATGTATACTTTGAACTAGGGGTGGGCGATATGACCTAAAATTAATATCACGGTATTTTTCATCTTTTGAACGGTGACGGTATAATATCATGGTATTACTTTAAATAGCAAAATAATATACATCTCAAGGAAGAATGGACAAAAGAAAGTCTCACTTCTATCGCTCTTTAAAAGTTTTGGTTTGGGTCATTGTAAATGCTCAGTCTCGTTATGAGCTGATCTTTATTTCTCTGTGTTGGTGGAATAAAGCAGGCGAGTCAGCCGCACCAATTTATGAGCAGACAGAGCAGGATTCTCATGAAGACCACCAGCGCAATTCCGCTCTTTGTTATGAGCCGTAGTTTCAGTGTAAACTTAGTAAAGGTGAGTTTCTTTGGCGATGATGTCTACAGTATTAGACTTTATATTTAGCGGACATTTGCGCTGAACACGCAGTGAATGCAACGCATCGAGATTCAGGCACCTTCTCCGAAAACACTCGATTGATCTCAGCTGGCGGATCAACATTTACCTCATGTCATGGTCGCTGTCATCTGCGCCATTATTATTATTATAACTTTAGGTGAGGTTTGCAAACCTGTGCACTTTTCACTCTTCAGCCGTTTGCATTTCCTGCAGTAACAAAAGCTCCCTGTTATCTGACAGCGGGAAGCGTTGAGTGACTGACAGCTAATATGAACCAATACAGCGGCAGGGTAGAGCGATTCAGCAAGTTTTTAGAGAAAATCAAATCAGATTGCACTACAACCATTATATTCAGACACACAAATGCTCCCAAATATATTATGAGGGCGCAAAGATTAAATTTCGGGTGCTCATGTGACCAAAATGGTTGCAATTTCGAGCCCTGTAGTATAAGGACGTGTATTCAGACCACAACTGAGCGTTTGAAGAAAATTGAATGCCTTATTATTTAGAATTAGCTATTATTGATGTAAATGCAGCCGTTTAAGGTGCATAATTGATTTATTACGGTATTGACGGTATTAGAAAATCCATGTCGTGGCGCAATGTCACACCGGTGATGACTATGACACCGGTGTACCGCCCACCCCTACTTTGAACTTATTAATTATATGGTTTAATTTATTTTTGTCAAATAAGAGATTTTTCTAGAGTCGTCCACTATAATTTTGTGGCTCAAAGGATCAGTTCAGGCACCGTTTTGGCACAGATACCTTTTTAAAAGTAGCGATTCAGCACCCTTATCTAAATAACCCCAAACAAATACCCAACCCTACCTATAAAATGAAGTTTTAACATGATTAACTTAGTTTAAGAAGTTACAATTAACTAACAACATATGTTGTCATGACTAATTAATCATATGTAATTATTTACAGTGTAAACAAAGGTTATTACACCTCTCTGAGATATGAATATTGCATATAACATTATCACGATAAGTATGATTATTCTATATATTGTGCATCTTTTGTGCGTGCGTGCGTGAGTGTGTGTGTGTGTGTGTGGTTGCATTGCTGTGTACATCCTAGACGACAGAAATGTGTGTGTGAATGCTCACATGAGGATGCTTGCGAGTCTGGCAGTAAACCGAGAAATCACACACTACTGACAAATACAGACTCATGACACATTCAGATGACTTGTGCGTTTTCAGGCTGCATGGGAAATTGTGCAGGCTATAGATATTCATACGTTCATATTAATGTTGGCAGTGTACAATCAAGCTAGATTTTGATAATTGTCACATTGTTAAATGCAAATGTGTTTGTTTTAATGTTTCCAGTAGCTTTTGTTAAAGTAACATTTTAAAATAGGAGATAAATAACATTTAAGCATCATTCAGTGTAGAGCTGGACTGTATATGATATATACCCGGTATTTTCTCATAAACAGTTACTTGAAAGTTAAAGCCTTTATTAAAACAATTTTTAACCAAAATATAGTTTAAACACAGGAGTTTCCCTTCCTATTTACAAATAAACAGCTGCACAAAAAATAAGAGCTGCACAAAATCTGATAAATAAAAATACAGTACAGGTTTTACTCCTGCTTAAAACTATGTTGCACAACATTTCAAATTATAAACAAAATCTCTGATAAATAAATACAGTACAGGTTTATTTCCTGCTTAAGACTATACACAGCTCTACTGTGCTGTTGTGCAAATAACAAAGTAAACAGAACCATAGACAACAGAGCTACATTGTCAGAGCAAATAAGGAACACACTTAAAGGGCACCTAGGTTACCCCTTTTTCCAGATTTAATATAAGTCTTTTGTGTCTCCAGAATGTGTCTGTAAAGTTTCAGCTCAAAACACTCATCAGATTATTTATTTTGCCTTTCATAAGTTTCTATTTTAAAGGCTGTGACCAGCGGGTAGCGGTTTTTGTGTACTGCGCCTTTAATGCTAGTCCTTTATGCCCACCGTTTCCACGTGCCTGTCAGCGTGCCTTAATCTCCTCCCTCGGCAGATTCAGACAACAGACAGACATGAAGGAAGCAGATCTCACGGAACATTTGTGAGAAATACCACAGTAAGAACTTTTATTCCCGGTTGCTTTGCACTCGTCCTCTCTTGTTGATATGATTATACGCGTTACTACGGAGACATGTTAATACGCAGCTGTCAATCAATATTGGTGGGCAGGTGGACCGCACTCCTACGTAAAGTTGCGGTCGGTCTGAAAACCGCTCCAATTGGTCCACCGTTTTTATGTTGTTAAATTGAAAAAAAAGCACTGGGTGTGTTTATCACCCCAATATGACGATCTATACACTTTCTGTCCAAACAGTTTGAAAAGTAGATTTTTTTTTTTACCATACATGCCTTTTAAATAGTAACACAAAAAAAGTATTGTAGAATAGAAAAGAACCACACTGAATGTAAATATGAAACACACAGTATTTAATGTCACAATTAGTGTTGTTATAAGTAATCCTGTATAGCACAGTTGTGTGATTTATAAATAACAATTAAATCAGCTGTATATGTTTTTTAGTTACACATTTAGATGTATGTATTGTGTAGGGGTGTGACGGTAACCGCATCATCAAGAGTGATAATATAGGCTGCTCTTTTAATTTTGATCATACAGTTAACAAAGATTCCATATTCCAAACTGAATATTTCACTTTTATTTTATTTATATTACTGTTGTATCTAACAGACCAGTTTGTGTTTTGGCCGCGGCATATAGCGGACCCTGAGGCACATCGCTTCACCTCAAAGTTTATTAGTTATTCTTGTTTATTTTGTAAATAACTGACCCACAAAAACTAAGCTACACAACTGTGCAGTGTTTGTTTCGCTCCACGAAAAAAAGGATTTAATTAATGCTCCACTGTAATTGCTGCTACACAAACCCCTGTGATATATTAGCTACATATTTTTATAAATGTCTTTACACAAAATTATTATATGCTATAGCCTATAGCCTACTTTAAATAAGTCAAATATATGCGATTGTTGACTCATCACCGCAGTCGCAGCATGCGTGTCTGTTTATAGCTTCTGTAAAAAAAGACCTACATTTGACCAGCGTTTTAGCAAAGCCTATATTAATATACTGATATTCCTGTGCCAGTTTGATAGTTTAACTACTTTACAACACTCCGTCACCTGAACTCAGCGCGAGGGCGAAGGAGAAGAGTGCAGCGCTGAGGTAAAATCACATTCTCAAGTCATAATCTTTAAAATAATGACTTGTATTAAAAATGTTGATAAAGGGATTGGGATATAGAAATTACAGCGTGCGTTAAAAATGCTTATTTTTTTATATTATATTATATATATATATATATATATATATATATATATATATATATGTGTGTGCGCGGTTAACCGACATACCGCATGATTTCTTGCTTCATCACCGCGGTAACAGAAAATCCATTACCGTCACAGCCCTAGTATTGTGCACAATTATTAAACAGTGCACGTATCGAAGATTTCTATAGAGAAGTCTTTCACTCCAAGTAAAAAATCCTACACTTTTTCTTTTGTTTTGACTAAACTTGTTGTACTAAATATTAAATAAGCAGATGAAAACGAATAGACTATAGATATGAGAAGTAACGAAATAGTTTCACAGTACTGTGATGAAATGCTGGTTAAGCATATAAATGTAAACAGTCACTCATTCATTCATTTTCTTTTTGGCTTAGTCCCTTTATTAATCTGGGGTCGCCACAGCGGAATGAACCGCCAACTTATCCAGCGTTTGTTTTATGCAGCGGATGCCCTTCTAGTTGGAGCCCATCACTGGGAAACATACACACTTATTCACACACACATACACTACGGACAGTTTAGCCTACCCAATTCACCTGTACCGCATGTGTTTGGACTGTGGGGGAAACCGGAGCACCCGGAGGAAACCCACACGTACAGAACACGCAAACTTCACACAGAAATGCCAACTGACCCAGCCGAGGCGCGAACCAGCGACCTTCTTGCTGTGAGGCGATAGCACTACCTACTGCGCCATTGCGTCACCCGTAAACAGTTATTATAACAGTCATTATAACCACAACGCAGAGCTAAATGTGTTGTAACGTAAATGTAAAGAAGAGACCGTCGTGTAATAAATACTGAACTTATAATCAGTAATTTTGAGGTGGTTTCACTTTTGAAATGCGGTATAAATTCATCCCATTTTGGCGTTTTTAATTCTTTTGAACACATTCAGGTGCTTCTTGTCAATTTGACAAGGCTTCTATGTTCGTTCTTGCTGTCAGTTGTGGAATAAAAGATCGATAAAAGGTTTCTGATAAACCGCTGTAACAGCTGCAGACGCGTGTGCACGCGAAGGGGAGTCAGATTTCGAGACAACCGGCACTGTATGTTCCTCGGTGTCACGTCAGATGAATCGTTCTTGAACGGGATGTTCATTTTGAACAAATCTTTTGTATGACTCAGGGAGTGGATCATTCATTTGTGCAAGTGGAGCTCGTGTGCTCCCTTGGAGTGGTCTGTTTCGCACAGAATGCGCACATGTGACCTCAACCCATATTGATATGAAAGATATTGGATAATCCCGCATCGTGTTGGCAAATCTTATGGATATATCCTCAGAACTCGATATACCGCCCAGCCCTAATTCAATCAGATATGCTTATGTAAAAAGAAACTTGCTTTTTCTGATCTGGATATGTTGAGTTATATTATATAAAAATATTCAGATTAAATTTGATTATATTTTAAAGATAAATCATATTATAGTCGTTGTTTGTTAAAACAAAAAAAAAAAGTATACTTGAGCTGTACTTGTATAAATACTGTAGCTGTAAAATATAAGTGATCAAACTAAAGGTAATTTCATTTTAATGCAATATGGTCAAACGTGAAATGTATGTACACTACCTGACAAAAGTCTTGTCGTTGATCCCAAGTTCTAAGATCAACAAATAATAACTTGACTTCTAGTTGATCATTTGGAAAAGTGGCAGAAGGCCAAGTTTTCTGATGAATCATCTGCTGAACGGCATCCCAATCATCACCAATACTACAGAAGACCTACTGGAACCCATAATTCTCATAGAAATCAGTCAAGTTTGGTGAAGGAAAACTCATGGTTTGGGGTTACATTCAGTATAGGGCCGTGCGAGAGATCTGCAGAGTGGATGGCAACATCAACAGCCTGAGGTATCGAGACATGGATATTACAAACCACAGAAGAGGGCAAATTCTTCAGCAGGATAGCTCTCCTTCTCGTTCAGCCTCCACATCAAAGCTCCTGAAAGCAAAGAAGGTCATTCCAGAAGGTCATTGGCCAGCCCAGTTACCAGACATGAACGTTATTGAGCATGTCTGGGGTAAGATGGAGGAGGCATTGAAGATGAATCCAAAGAATCTTGATGAACTCTGGGAGTCCTGCAAGAACGCTTTCTTTGCCATTCCAGATGACTTTATTAATAAGTGATTTGAGTCATTGCAGAGATGTATGGATGCAGTCCTCCAAGCTCATGATGGAGTCAATATTCATTCTGTTTCCACTGCAGCATGACTTTATATTCTATACTGGACATTATTGAAGGTTCAGTGATGAGACTTTGGTCTAAGCAAAGTCAGACCTTACTGTCCTAATTAAATAAGTAAGAATCAAGGCATGATCATGTTTTATTTTGGTCAAATAAGCGTAATCTAGAGGCCTTCGCCTTTCATATAAGCCACTCATATTAGCCGCTTAGTTTTTTTTTTTAAATGTTTGTTTATGTTTTATTTCTGTGCACTTACAGACAAAATCAGTTTAATATAAGTTGAATCTCCTACAAATACTTATAAAAAACATTTAACCATGATAAAATTGTCTATTTGTGATTCCATGTGGCTCAAAATCTGCACATAAAAGGGTATTTTGCAGTCAAATAAAAGATTAAACAGTTTTTTCAATCTTCCCTCGTGCTGACCTAAAATAAAACAACTTCTAATGACTTGATGGGCTTTATTTGGCTTTAGTTCCTAATTCCTGATTGAGCGTGCTGCGCTCTGATTGGTCGCCGGGAGCGTTCTCACCTCTGATTGGCCAGAATAAGTACAGAATGATTTTGAGTCATTTCTGGCTGCTTGTTTTTTTTCTTTTTTTATCCCAAAACTGTAATTTGGGGTTTTAGAGAAATGAGCGCAGCAGATTACTAGAATGAAAAACATGCTCTTACTATCCTGAGCTTCAGTAATTAGATGGTGCTTGTGTGTGTGTGTTTGAGTTTGAGAGAAGCAGCTCTGTGTGTGTGTCGACATGCAGCAGTGGATAGATGTGAGATTGAGCACTTCCAGCGATATTTTTGAGCTCTGTTATCTGATTTCTTTCTCCTTTTTTCTCCTCAGAACTTCATAATGGAGGTTTAAAATGTATTGAGCGCTCATTTGGTTTGCGTGTGCAGTTTTCCATGCCGGAGGCTTTATCGATCCTTCCTCACATGTCAGTTGGGGTTTTTCATCTGGGGATTTAAATTTGAATCATCGTTCCGGAGTTCCATTTGGAATCTGGATGTTCTATCATTCCGACATCACACACACACGGAACGTTCTCTGGAAGTTGTATTTGGGTTTATTTTTAGTTGTCACTCTTGCTTTGATGTCTGAGTCAGGCTGGGTCATGGGATTGACTGAGACTGACTAACTGTGAACCCGAAATAATGCTTATTTCTGACTCCTCCATTGAGCTGGATGGAGCTTTGACTCTATTTGTGTGTGTTTTGATTGAAGGAAATGTTAAATATAATCTCTGTTGAGGCGAATGAGACTGTCTTAAAGTAGTTTTTAAATCGCTAAAGGAGAAGTTTAAAGTCTCCATGGGGAACAGCAGTCGGAGAACCCAGCCTCTTCTGGAGGACACGGACTACTTTAATCCTGGAGAAGCAGATACAGGTGAGAGTGGATTGCTAGACGGGTTTTTGTGGAAGTGTTTGGACTTTGAGTTTCGGGGTGTGATGTAACGAGTTATATATTACGTTATAAATGCGGGATGGACTTTGTGTTTGGCTGGTTTGTGGATCTTTTGAGCTTTTCATTCTGGTCATAAAGTGTGCAAATTGTGTTGTTTTTGTTCTTCGCTAATTAGTGGTGTATTTTGGTTTTAATGACTCTTGTGAAGCTGGATTGTGGTGTTATGTTAGCATTGTTGAGGCATTGCAATTTTTTTTCAGTATACTGAAAAAATGATTTGTGCCATTTGTTCAAACCACGTATTTAAAATATGCTGAATCAACACAATACTTAATTGTTTTATGTGCAATCAACTTAAATTTGTAAAAACAATTCAGTTAACTTAATCGATTTGTGTTGGGACAACATGAAGGAATTGTGTGGATTCCAGCATTTTTTACAGTGCACAAGGATGTCTGCAAAATTGTTGCAAACAATTTATAAGTGTTGAATTCAAACAAATTAAATTTAGTATTGAATTGAATTTTATTAGATAAGCTGTACAAAAATACAAGTATCCCATACACTTTGAAATAAAAACTGTCGAGGATAAAAACACAATAAAACCCTGGGCTTGTTTCCATTGCCGTCCTTGCTGTTAAATAAAACAAAGTATGGCTTCAAAATACAGATGATGCATAAAACAAACAGTACCTCCACATTTTAAAAACAGGAACAAAATAATTCCCAAATACGTTCCTTCATTCGTTCATTTTTCTTTTCCTTTTAGTCCCTCTATTAATCAGGGGTCGCCACAGCGGAACGAACCTATCCAACATATGTTTCACACAGCAGATAGCCCTCCAGCTGCAACCCTATTCACAATTACATATAAAATAAAACATCCTCGTCCACCATGCACACTAATTATCCTCATCAAACAACCATCTTTTTTTAGCTTTTTTTGAACCTGAAAGTTTTTTATTTCCTTGATGGATTTTGGTAATTTGTTCCACATGATTGCACTTGTATATAAAAACATATTTTTCCCCACTAGACTTCTACATTTATACAAACAAATATTAAAATCCCAACCCCTAGTACTGTATGAATGCTGTTGCCTAACCATTTGAAAATAGTTCACCAAATAACTAGGAACCACATTATTAAACCTTTTACGTACCATTCCCAATTTTAAAAAACATACTCGATTACTAACAGTTAACATGCCTAATTCTTTTAAAAAACTCTTTGTGCAAATGTGCTCTAGGATGAAATTTTTTAATTATTCGTACTAATTTATTTTGTGCCTTCAGCAATTTATCTTTCATGCTACTATACCAAAATGAGGCAGCATAATCGAAATGGGTCTGAATTAAAGCTCCTGCCAATGATTTTAAATAATCTTAAGTAATCTTCAACTTAATTTGTTTATTTAAATTCAGCCCAAGTAAATTGTTTACTACCACTTAACTTAAAACAATAAAAGAGTGGATCTGAGGAATCATCTTTGAATATTTTTTTCGGTGCAGTTCAGGTTTTATTTTTATTTTAGGCAAATATTAGTTTGTTTAACCTCTTAAGGCCCAAGGTGTTTTTACATGCATTTTTTATTTCTCTTTGCTATTTGGGCTTACTAGAACCTAATTAGAATAAAAACCTAAGTGTCATCTTTTGATATGATGTACGTTTATAGAAAAATTATGTCCATATATGAGGAATTGTGGTCCGAATTTACATAATACACTTTTTCCTGAATGTTTTTAATGCATATTTAACATAGACATTTTTTTTAACTTACTTTGACAACATTTTTTTCCATTTTGGACAGTTAAAAATAGTGTTGGGGACATTTCTGCAAAACAGTTGCAGGATGACACTGTATGTCTGTAACAAAATATAAAACATTCAAAGTATTTTAAATAGCTACTTAAAAGCTAAAATGTGCTGTCCACGTATGCGGACACTCAAGCCCTAGAAGGATATGGTGCTGTAAACCTAAAAGAATTAAAAAAAAATCTTTAAATATTTAATCTTTAAATATTTTGTGTGCTGTTGTGTTTCTTCTGAGCAAAAGGACCTGTCACATTTTTTACAATGATTTACAAAACCAAAAATAATAGAATTTAAACTTTAGATGATCACATATGCTTTTATATATTTTAATTTGTACATTTCAGAATAAATAATTAGTTTTTCATAAATCTATATAGGTTGTTTTCACATGACGTCATTGATGAAGCGCGAGAGCAGGAAGTGATTCTTCTACATAGGAATGACTATCAGAACATCAAAATGTTTCCGTTTTATATTGTTTATAATTGCTTAAATGTCGAACAGCTTTGATAGAACTTTAAAAGTTTTTGCTCATGAAGAGGAGAAAGTTCAAGAAACTGGCTAAAAAAACGGAAGAGGGCATGTAATAAACATCCATTCAATACATCCATGTGTACAAACTTTTTTTGAGCGCGATGATTCGTTTTGCAGTACCAATGATTATATAGAGGCCTAGCTGTGTTTAAATATGTTAATGTGTTATATAAAAATTATATACAATCATCACCACACTTATACAAAATAAAGGAGAATATAAATACATACCCTGCCGTGTAATCGCTGCAATGAAATGTCTTGTTTTGCAATAATCCAAGTCTTTACTGGCGTTTCGGCAGAATAAACAACCATAACGTGAACATCGAGATGCGCAGCAGCGGTGAATGTTTGTTGATGTTAAGAGCACTTTTTCCCACTTGCAAATATAAATAAATAATAATGTAGACCATTGTTCCACTAGGCATGGGCTGGTATAAGTTTCTGACGGTATGATAACCTTGGATAAAAGTATCACAATTTCACGGTATCACAGTATTGAGATTACTTCTCTAAAATATTTTGAATCAAAGTCAGGCTGAATAATTCACATGAATGATTGACTTCTGCTGCCTTCATTTGTTTCAAAAACACAGTTTGTTTTACAACTTAAAACGTCTTTAGAGATCTTTTCTGCTGGAGATACTGTTGTCTTAAAAAAATGTAAACGAAAAATTCTACTCGTACCTTAGGAACGGTATAGCAGAAAGTGTTGATGGTTTTAAAACCTTGACTTTCCCAAACCGCGATAGCCTTGAACATGGTTATCGTCCCATGCCTAGCGTCCACGCTTTTGTATGCTTTCATCTGTTATTTTGTGATATCTGGAAGACAACGGCATGAGGAAAAAACTATAGTAATTTAAAATAACCATGTTTTTGAACCACATAGTAAAGTGTGTAATGTGAACTCTTTGCTAATGAATGCTTTGTTAATGAATGCCATCTGAATTTCGCGCTTCACCAGAACCATATGATCGAAAACAACCTATAACATGGGGCGTTTTATAGCACATAATTTTAATTTGTATTAAATGTTTATTTAAATACATCCTTAAAAAAATGGAAACATTAAAGTAGACCTGGTACATTTTGTAATGATGCAGACACCAAAATGAGGTGTCTCATCTTTTATCAAAGGTATTTTTAGATTTTTATTTAATGCATCTATTTAGAGTAAATTAAAACAGTCAACGTTTCCTTTTAATCTTGCTGAAATAAAAAATATGTTTTATTGATTTTATTTTGATCAATTCCAGCGTTATATACAGTTGAAGTCAGAATTATTAGCCCCCCTGTTTATTTTTATCCCCTAATTTCTGTTAAACTGAGAGATTTCTTCAACACATTTCTAAATAATAATTTTAATAACTCATCTCTAATAACTGATTTATTTTATCTTTGCCATGATGACAGTAAATAATATTTGACTAGATATTTTTCAAGACACTTCTATACAGCTTAAAGGGACATTTAAAGGCTTAACTAGGTTAATTAGGTTACCTAGGCAGGTTAGGGTAATTAGGCAAGTTATTGTATAATGATGGTTTGTTCTGTAGACTTTTGAAGAAAAAAAATGGCTTAAAGGGGCTAATAATTTTGACCTTAAAATGGCTTAAAACTGCTTTTATTGTTGCCGAAATAAAACAAATAAGACTTTCTCCAGAAGAAAAAATATAATCAGACATACTGTGAAAATGTCCTTGCTCTCCTAAATATCATTTAGGAAATATTTAAAAAAGAAAAAAAAAATTCAAAGGGGGGCTAATAATTTTGACCGTGTGTGACATTTGAAGACTCAAAACATAAATGAACAGAGAAAGTATGTGTGAAGATTATATTGAAACATCTGTTTATATGTTCCAAAACTATTCACCACGAAGTTATAAGATCAGAAAAATAACATTCTGTAAACGTTGTTAGGTTTTAAATAAGGAAAATAAACACATTATGGATGTGACCAATAAAGTTTGTGAGTTTACAGTATACAACAAGAAATTCTGTGAATAAACCACACAACCCAAAATAAATAATGCTAATCAAGAGGATAAGTGTTTGCTCCCTAAAGAGACCAAAAGGATTCATTTGATTTTGTTACATTTTTGCTTTTATGAGGAAAATTCTTTGTTATGGATGTGACACCTCTCCTTTATGGATGTGAAATTGGCACTTGTGTGACTTTGGTAAGTCAAATATAATTGTTTAAAAACACTGACAGTGTTTGACAATGTTTTAGAGTGCTGTAAAATACTTGCTTACACAGAAAACGTAGAAACAGTTTCGCTATTTTGGTGAAAACATTTTTTCATGGCCAGGTTGACATTTGCATGCAATTGTTCTTTACTCAAACTTTTAAGTTTACTTTCAGTCTGCTTTAGTTTCATGCTTCTCATACTTTTTCTCTTAGGCTGCATTTACACTGCACTGTTCAAGTGACTCAATTCCAAAAAAATTTTTTTCCTTTTTTTTTTCTTCCTCTCTCCTCTCCCATGGGACACAGATCGGATATGGCCCATGTACATGTAAGCATAAACAGATCACATGGATTCCGATTTAGTCAAATCAGATTCAGGCCTTGTTCATTTGTGGAAATTTATCCGATATGAATCGGATCTGTGCCCTTGTGTCTGCAGTGTAAGCAGATCGATCGGATTTTCACCTGTCAATGCGAGTCGCGCGTCATTAAAAACCATAGCGAATGACGTCAACTCTGACGCTTTCATTTCAGAATAGACTTCAGCAGAGTCTCAAACCTTGAATCTCATACACAAGGACTAAAACAGCTTTTATATTGTCATATAGCACAGGTATTCAAGCATGTAAACTAGAGCGAGAGAGCGCAATGTTCGCTACGCAACCAATATAAACTAATATAAAACTGTTGCATACATCACGTGCATAAATCACGCCGTGGACATTACGTTAAAACGCCTAAAGGTTTTAAAAAAGCCTATATATCAAAAGAAGATAGACAAAAGAGAACCTTTCTGTCATAAACTATTGGAAAACAGCTTGTCAAAAGCTGCGAACCGATTGCATACAGGAATAGAGAAAAGAGCACTCTTTAATTATCAGCTGTTAGTCAGCGCCCGCTCTTTTTTTTTTCCCCTGGCCATTGGGGCTTTGCCGTGTGCAGTGTAAATGCAGACGATCGGAAACGAGTCACTTTTAAAAGATGATGTGAGCAGGTCATCAAATAAATCGGATACAGTCACAAAAAATCTGAATTGACCATCAAGATCTGCAGTGTAAATGCAGCCTTATTTATCCTATTGATTTTGATCGAGCAGAATTTCTTCAAAGCCAATTGCTTTTTTTTTTTTTTTCATATCCAGTATGGATTCGGCTGTTTTTGGAATTTTTGGATGATGCTTTGTCATATATTGTGGCACAGAGTAATTCTGCTGTATTTTTGTTAGTGTTACATGATAAAAAGAAAAGTGCAAGCTGGTTGTTCTCCAGCAAAGAGTGTATTTCTGGGAATACAGAAGCTCTGATGTGAAATTCCAGGGACATTCCTTGCTGTTCCAGCTGTGTGGCTTTTGTCTAAGTGCTCATTTCAAACAGTCAAGCTCTGGGTGGATCCAACCCAAAGATCAGCGTCCAGAAACAGAGATGCAGCAGATCATTCAGATGCTCGTTCAGACTGATCCCATTCGCCTGTTGTTTAAAGAGCAGATCATGAGGGGTTTTGAGAAATATATTATCAGGGCTGCACGATGTATTGCAAAATGATCAGTATCACGATAATAGTGTAGGCAATAGGCATGAGCCGGTATAAGATTCTGACGGTATGATAACAGTGGATAAAAATATCAAGGTTTCACGGTATTGTGATTACTGCTCTAAAATATATTCTTTTAAAATGTCTGGGTAAAAACAAAACTTTTTTTACCTTTTGAACACAATATATTTTAGTTTTTGAAATATTTATAATATTTTGGAGCAGTGAATATGTCAGGCTGAATAATTCAATTGAATTGTTGACTACTGCTGTCTTCATTAGTTTCAAATACACAGATTTCTTTACCATTTAAAACGACGTCTTTGGATATTTTGTATAATGATTTTGATCGACCCGTCAAACTCTTCCAGAGCACCGTTGGTCAATCTAGAAAAATTATGTTTTTCTATGAAGCCCTGGGTAAAAAATCTTGATGTTATTCTAGATGATGGCTTGAGCTTTGACAAACAGGTAAATGCAGTGGTCAAATCCTGCGTCTTTCAGCTTCGACTTTTAAAAACAGTTAAATCTATTTTATCCAGAAAAAATGTAGAAAAAATTATCCATGCTTTTATTACCACTAGATTGGACTATTGTAACTCATTATACTTTGGGATTAGTCAGAAAACCTTTTCCCGGTTACAATTAGTTCTGCAAAATGCTGCTGCAAGGCTTTTAACAGGGACCAAGAAACATGAGCACATTACACCAGTTTTACGCTCACTGCACTGGCTGTCTGTGCGCTATTGAGTCTCTTGGTTTTTAAATCTCTAAATGGCCTGGCACCTTTTTATCTGTCAGACATTTTAATTGAGCATCAGCCTGGTCGGTCTCTTCGGTCATCTAACATGAGACTGTTATGCAAGTCGAGGCTGAAATGCAGAGGTAATCGTGCTTTCGCAGTAGCTGGTCCTAGGTTGTGGAATGCTCTGCCCCTGTGTATCAGATCTGTTAAATCCCTGTCTGTTTTTAAATCTAGGATCTTTGATTTGGCATTTTATCAGTGAAAATTGTCTGTTTTAGCAAGAATTTTATATTTACATTTGTTTTTTATCTGTTTTGATTTGTACTGTGCAGCACATTGGTCAACCTCTGGTTGTATTAAATAGTGCTGTATAAATAGAATAGACATTGACATTGTCTGCTGAAGATACTGTTGTCCTAAAAAAACAAACAAAAAAATGTAAATAAAAAATCTTACACATACCTTAGGAACGGTATTACAGAATTTTTTTGGTGGTTTTAAAACCTTAACTTTTCCAAACCGCGGTATACCTTTAAAAAAAAAAAACAGTTATCGTCCCTTGCCTAGTCGGCAATATACATATCACAGAGAATTGCATTAAATTAAGTTAGTTTTATGTGCCAAGCATTTGTGTGTGGTATCATATGTTGTTTATCCAAATCTGACCAATCAGATGAGGCCTTTAATATCTTCATCCCCGCCTCTCCAATAGCTGAACGTAGAGCTGAAAATAAATACTAATGCTGGGAGACAAGAGAGGAAAATGACAACAGCCAATAAAAATCAGAAGAGTGTTTCCGTCATTCGTGGTGTATTGAAGTCTAAATGTTTGCACCTTGAATCATTTTTAAGGTTTAATAAGCTCAGAAAAATATCTATTACCTGTTAATTTTAGTATGATTATTAAATAAATAAATCCTTTTGAAAAAAATTGCTGATAAAATTGCGTGTTGCAAGTTATATGGTGAGAAACAACAGTATCGTTCTCAGTATCGTGCTGCCTACTTGTAATCTGTCAATGTAGTTAATAAATAAAAAGTGCCTGATAAATATTAAAGATATCGTCTCTCAAAAGAAAGTCAGCTCTGATTCACCTTAACGAGAATATTTTCGAATTTTTAGTCTGCTAGCGATCCACGACAGCAAAATCAAAGTAATATATATGCAAATTCTCTACCTGCCCATGACGTATGAACACTCTGAAATTGGCATTTCATTTCATGCATATATGAAAAGATAAAAACAAATCAGACTTGGCCAGCTGACCAATCAAAGCAGAGTTCTTGTGGGGGGAGGGGTTTAAGCACTGATTTGACTCGAATCATAGACCGTGCCTTCCGTTGAATGAATGAAAAGCAAAGTGTCCAAAGACTGGCACAGACTATTGCAAAAAATACTACAAATAGAGCCTGGGCGGAGCCACGGTATGAAACGTCCAACCAAACGCTTGAACGCTAAATCAACCACACCCTCTGAACTTCTCATTTCACCCTCCGTTAACTGTACAATATCAAAAATCTTGCTAAGAAACACAAGGTCTTAAATTTAAAAACACAATAATGCACTATCTATTGAAAAATAGTGCGAAATTTGTTAAGTAATTTAATACGAGCTAGTTTAATATGTTTGACTGGAAATTTAACAATCTTTCATACAGTTTACTTTAACTTAGAAGTAAAACGACAGTAAAACTTCAATCTACTCTCAGCGCTTCGACAATCTGCTTAGACTAGCTAGCTGGCAATCAAAACAGTCAATCGTAACGTCACACCCCATTTTTATAGCATCAAAATACATGCAAAAATCAATCTGATCACAAAAATGAACACCTAACCTATACCAGCATAATAACTACTGCCTTAAATGACCAAAACCATCTTTTGGAAAATTGTATTGGAGATGTAATACATTTTTTTATTTGTACTCAAGTCCCATTCATTTACATGGAGAAGGCAGGGGTGCATGACCTGCATCCAGCCACTAGGGGGCGATCAAAAAGCCAAAAACATAACTTTTTCAGAATGCGTGAGGCACACCCAATTCAAAATAGCTAATTTATTCTTATATTAAATGCATATTCTGAGAAAATGATGATGTTTTAAAATTAGGATGCTTTTAAACCTGTTGTTGGAGACTCCAACATAATATTAGGACTCCTCAAAATGCCATATATGAATCCTCATATTCCAAAGACTCTGAAATGTTTTGTGTATCAGAAACATTGTAATGAACTTTTTCTGCTTTATCTGAGGAACATGCTCTTGAATATTTGGTCTTTGCTGTGCCAGCATCGATTCAAGGCCTGCGAGTCCAAAATAGGACATTGAGAACTGCTGATGGCAGAAACTCAGATCATATAAAAGCATCTGCATTCGGGATCCGTGTAATTCAAGCCAAACATCTGGCTTCATATTGTGCTATCAAAGCATCCTGATTTACAGGACATAAAAGATCGTTTTACTCGCTGCCAATTTTCAGATATTTCATGCTGTTAAAAAAAATGGCTCACTGGTGAGATGACAATTATATGGTGAAGACGCAGTTTTCACTATTAAACTTGTTGGAAATTGTGCTAAACCCCTCCCCCTTCCATAAGCTAACTCTGCTCTGATTGGTCAGCTGAAGTCTGATTTGATTGGTCTTTCTGTGTCTATTTTGTGTCTGAAATTAAACGTTAATTGCAGAAAGTTCATATATGCCACAAACAGGCGAAGATTATGCAAATTAGCTACTTTGTTGACGTAGATCAATATAAAAGACTAGAGATTCGAAAATATGACAACTTAAATCGATTAAGAGCTGACTCTTTCTTTTGAGAGACCTTTAATATGTTGGCTTGAGAAAGCCCACATACGGTTATGCTATTCATACGTAATTTGGCCAAAAGCCGAATCCTGTGCTGCGGTTTGTTGCTTTTAAGACTGGTCACACTTACAGTTGTCAAAGAAATCGTTTAAAGATTATATTTTCAGTAATAAGTATTCATTTTTATGTTAAGTCCATGTCCAGTGACTGGTGGAGACATCTGGGTTGACTTATAACATTCATACTGGCAAGAAGCTGTGACGTATCATCATGCTAAGCTGTCAATCAGATCCATAGCAAAAAAAAACAGACTAACCTAGTTGACATTTATCAACTGTGATATCTTTTTTTATGACGGACGAAAGTTTCAGAGGCAGTGTGTCAATATGGTTCACACAACGGGAGGTCAAATTTTTTAACATGCGAAAATTGGGGACGAAAATTTGGGATTCAGTGTGCAATAACCTTAATGGCGGGAAAATGACAACAGCCAATCAGAGAATATCTGCTGAGGTTTTCACTCATTCAAAGTGTTTTAAAGACTAAATGTTTGCACCTCGACAGTTTTTTAGTCTGAATTAGAATTATTTAGATCTGAAAAATTTATCTTTTACCTGTTTATTTTAATATTTGAACATTTTTCAAAGGAAAGGCTATATTGTTAGAAATATCGTCATCGCAATAACAACAACATCGCATATTATTCCAGTATCGTGCTGCGATACTTCTTTTCAGTGAAAGTTTATTGGAAGAACAGAAATAAATATTTTGTGACATCATTGTGAAACCCCGCCTTTTAAACATTTATTTTAATGAGTGTATTCAGTATTACTTTGAAGTACAGTTAAAGTCAGTATTATTAGCATGATAGTTTTAATAACGATTTATTTTATCATGATGACAGCACATAATATTAGACTAGTTTTTTTTTTTTCAAGACACTTCTATACACCTTAAAGTGACATTTAAAGGCTTAATTAGGTTAAAGTTAATCATAATACGGCAAGTCATTGTATAATGATGGTTTGTTCTGTAAACCAGTGTTTACCAACCCTGTTCCTGAAGGCACACCAACGGTCCACATTTTCAACCTCTCCCTAATCAAACACACCTGAATCATATTATCATAACATCAGAAGAGAGTCAGATAATGGAGACATCCAAAATATGTACTGTTGGTGTGCCTCCAGGAACAGGGTTGGGAAACACTGCTGTAGACAATCAAAACAAAAATTGCTTAAGGGGGCTAATAATATTGACCTTAAAATGTTTTTAAAAAAATAAAAAAACTGCTTTTATTCTAGCCGAAATAAAACAAAAAAGACTTTCTCCAGAAGAAAAAATATTATCAGACATACTGTGAAAAATTCCTTGCTCTGTTGAACATAATTTGGGGAATATTGGAAAAAGTAAAAAAAATTCACCCCAGGGCTAATAATTGTAACTATATGTGTGTTTTAGGATTTCTTCAATGTTTTTGAGAAAAATGAATGCTTTAAACACTTCCGGAAACTCTCTGAATTATCACCCAAGGCCAGACAGAGAGCGTTTGGAGCCTCTCTGTGTGTGTATATGTGTGTGTGAGACTGATAGCGAGTGAAGGATAACTAGTGTTTTGCATTCGGAAATGATAATCCCCGTCCGTTTCTCCCATTGCTGCGCTGTCATTGGTTCTCAGGCGGCGTAATGCTGTGTTTAGCAAACAGAACCGATTAAAAGCCCATCAGTCCTGACGTATAGTCTGTCTACTGACAGTACGCTGTTTACCTGACACTTTGACTGTCTGCTACTCACAAACGCCTCTTGAATGGTGAATTTATTCTGTGAAAGCACCTTAATCGTCTGTCTTCTTATCGGGTTTATTTAATGTTTCCAAAACATCTTGACGAGCAGAATATTCTATGATGTATGGAAATGTCGCCATTGTGCTGTTGCGTTATGGGAAAAGATGAACAGAATTACATGTTTTGGTCTCTAAAAGTGTTGCACTTTTATGTATTTGGCAATGCTCCCAGTTGTTAAAGGGGCAGTTCACCCAAAAATGAACTCACGATTTACTCTGCCTAGAGCTGCACGATTCTGGCTAAAATAAGAATCGCAATTATTTTTTTTTTTTGCCTAAAATAAAGATCACGATTTTCTCACGATTCTGTAGATGTAAAATAAAGGTTAATATGAGTGGGCTATTCTTATTGTTATTCTTAAACATGTGGTAAAACCAAGCGGCAACCTCCCGCTCTCCCTCGGGAAGCCAATACGGAAGTAACTGAAACTGCAATTCATCAAAATTCCGCTAGTCCTGGCTCCATAATAGAGCAAATTGCAATTGAGCCCACTGTTAGAATGGCCAAATTTACAGCAGAAAAAAAGGTGTTTACAGCCTGGTACAAAGAACGATTTGGGTTCATATAGCTATTATTACCCTCCATGACAACTGTGAGGGGGGTGAATTTATTTATAACTCATCCATTTCCTTTATATTAGGTTATATTAAGTTTGCATAATTAAGGGCGTGGCCACTTGAGTGACAGCTAGGTCTCGCTGGTCACTTCACCTCAGCTGAATCCGGCAGATTAGCCACTGATCTCGGCATATTCATCGTATTTTTGTGTTGTTTTATGTGGCTTTACACAGTCAGCTGCCTTTTGGGATTATTTCTTACAATTATCAGATGATATGGGATGCTGTGTGCATTTAATTGTGCTCACAAACCGTTCAAGTGGCCTCCGTTTCCCATGTGAGTAAAGTTATATACTTATATACCATCTCTATAAATATATTTGTTTTATTTAAGATCATTTATCATTTATAATGTTCTTTAGGGCTGTAAAGCACTCCAGAATGTGACGGATTGATTAGCTGTAGGCTATAAAACAGTCATCTGAAGCGTTGTCATACAGTGTTATGCTGGATTTTATCAATAGTCTTGCATTTACTAACACACACACACACATCTGAAGTGTTTGGACATATTTCGCGTTTTCCTCCTGTAGAAAAACATCATAAGAACAATGTTTAGTGGCTCAATGTATGACTACAGTGTTTTAAAAAGTCTAAACACTTTATTGATATAGTGTACAGTCAAGCACATGTGGTCAGAACACAAACGAGTCGCAAGTAATAGTGTATTAAGCGTTTCTCCCAAAGTAAAGTCTGTCTGCCAGGTCTAAGCAAAGTGCCAGCAGGTGTCTGTAGCTCCGCTCACTCTCCGCCTCTTTGCCCTTGTTTGGTATCCCACCGTGGGTGCGATGACGCGCGGACAAAATGGCAACGGTTGGCCGCGCCTACTTGTAGCTTTTTTTGCAGTGTTCAGAAACCTATGGGTGACATCACGGATACTCCGTCCATATATTTTACAGTCTATGGGTAAATAAGCAAAAGGCTTTTTGTAGGTCTACTGTTGGTTGAAATGCTAAATTTTGACTTGGAATGGTGGACTTAAACAGACTTTAGATTTGTCCTGGTCATTAATGCTGATGATAATTCTGATGTTGAATTATTGTGTTTGAGACATGCGTACAATCTGTCATTTTCTGCGTAAAATCTGTCACTGACGTGATTTTCGTGACTACAGAAGACTGAGTGGGTATTTTTGCATTTCGGCGGGTTTTGGATATTTTTTTGAGCTGGAATCAGACAGCTACATCTGGCAACACTGTGCGCGCTTTCGGTTTCATTTTCAATACTAAGAGCGGTTCATACTTTCCGCGCGGCTCCCAAACGATCACTTTGTGCCACAAACTTAATGAAAACTTTAAGCTTCTGACATCCACTTGTTACACAGAAGAAGAAGAGTGAAAGTTGACATGCTTGTTGTTAAAGTTACTGGCGATTCGATCAAGCATGGATGGTTCAAGCAGCAGCTCCAGCTCTAGCGATGAAGAAATGATTATTGTTCCATGCTCATATCGTCTCTGGGCATCTTCTTCAATCTGTGCTCGTATTGATAGTTTTGCACTTGAGCATGTCCAAGTGCTGTTTACTTTAACTTTTACTCTCTAACGGGCCTTTACTGTCATTTAGTGTCACAAACAATGTTATCAATTTAAAAAGTAAAGATGATGAAAAATACATCTCTGTCTGTATATATTGTACCGACACAGTCGTAGATTAATAAGTGAAGTTTAGTTATAAACTAATTTCGAGAGGATCACGTGCTTATGATTGCTAGTGGCTGGATCCGCATTATCCAATTCTCAATGCACCAATCAGACGACTCCTAAGCTACTACAAATACCCTGGGTTACGTACCACCGCTATCTTCGTTTTGAAGAATCCCCCCATCCACCCCTACTCCTCCTTTTTCCTAGATGGGTGACACGGTGGCCCAGTGCTTAGCACTGTTGCCTCACAGCAAGTATGTCTCTGGTTCTAGGCTTTACCAAACCAGCAGACATTTCTGTGCGGAGTTTGCATTTTCTCCCCGTGCTCACGTGAGTTTCCCCCGGGTTCCCCGGTTTCCTCCCACCGTCCAAAATAACATGCAACATAATTTAATTGACTAATCCAAACTGGCACTATAGACATGCTCCTAGTAAATGGTTATCTCTCAAGAGCAATCACTGGCTGTTCATTGATTATTACAGCGGGGGAGTTCTCGAGATCTACCTGAGCTCAAACTCCCCTCTCGCCTTGCAAGGGGAGGGAGCCCCGGGCTCGAGGATCTTATGAGCTCAGGGCTCTCTCCCGGGACAGCATGCCAAACAAGCTTATAATTAATCATCAGCTAAGTGTGAACTCTTGAATTAACCTTTATGAAAACATAATAAACCTTAAATCGAATTTAATAATAATCATAAAATGTAAATTATTTATAATAACTACAATTTTTGGACATGACTTATAATAAAGTTTATTAAAGTATCTAGAAAAATAGTGTAATTACGCACAATAAATGAGCCTGTCACATCAAAATGAGTGCTGTTGTTGTTGTTTTAGCTCTTGTTTGTTAGTTGTGATGTTCTGTTTTGTGTCTCTGTGGAAGGCTGATAGTTCATTTCTACTAGCATCTTTGCATTTGTCCATCTTCCCTGTGCGCTCGCTCGTCCAGATGGGCTTATGAGTGTGTTCAGATGCGGTGGGTTTTTCACATCAGTGCGTCTGAAGTGCGTGTGTGTGTGTCATGTCTGCTCCAGTAACCCACTTCACCTCCTGCTCCTCCGCTTCACATCTTTGATCGCTCTCTGTGATGCGTTTCCTGCTGCATTGTGTGGGTCGATTCATGCCCTCTGCCTAGATTTAAGATGAGATTGTCAGGGCCACACATTTACGATCACATGCATGTGAATTGTGGTGTTATTATAGATGACTTTATCTCTGCTAAAGTAAATATTAAAGTTCCGGTAAAATCCTTTTGAGTGTTAATATCAGTATTTTAGTCTTAAATGCATCTATTATCCAGCGTGCTCCAAAAAGCAGTGACAAAATTCACATTTAGAAGATATAAACATTTAAAAATGCAGTTTTTGGAAAACAACTTTTTTTGACGTCACCTCATACTTCTGTCAAAGAGCTTCGAATCACCAGGAGACGACACTCAAGAGAACGTTCCATTGCAGCAGCAGCGCCCAGCGATTCTGACATTCTGGAGTGAAAGAGATCGGCCGTCCATTGGATCTTATTGCTGTCGCGATGACAATCAGCTGCTTTGTTTTATATTTATTCATTTAAAAAGTGCATCAATTCAATTTAATTCAATTCACCTTTATTTGTACAGCGCTTTTACAATGTAGATTATGTCAAAGCAGCTTCACATAGAAGATCATAGTATATTGAGTGTCAGTTCAGTTTAGCTCAGTTCAGTGTGGTTTAATAATCACCACTGAGAGTCCAAACACTGAAGAGTAATCCATCGATGCACAGCTCCACAGATCCCGAACCATGCAAGCCATTGGCGACAGCGGCGAGGAAAAAACTTCACCAATTGGCGAAGGTGAAGAATTAAAAAATCTCGAGAGAACCAGGCTCAAACGGGCACTACCATTTCTCCGCTGGCCAAACGTTTTGTGCAGAGATGAAGTTCAGCGCCGGAGGCTGGAAGCTGGACCTCAGCGAAGACTCGACTGTCCCTGGAGCGTCACAGGAATTAGTCTCATGCTCTCCACTCCTCCATGACCACCACAGCAGCTGCTCAGGATACAGCCTGGTCCAGGATATGGAAACCTTGGGATCATCTCGTCGTTGGGCTTGGATCGAATCAGTGGCACTGCGTGGTCTGAGGGTCTCGGGATGAGAATCCCAAGGTGGAAATGGAGAATAAAGAGAATAATTAGCGTAGCTGCTGTTCATAGTGTATATAAATGAGATGAAGAAACCTGTGTGGAGCATATTCATGTATCATACTGAGCTGAAATACTTCATCAAAGCTGAAATACAACCTGAAAGTCGACAATACAACTCTTAGAATCAGAGACTGGTGATTATCAGCGCTTTTAATAGTTTATTTTACAGACTTATTGTTTAATATATTAACCATTGTAGTTTTTGTTGCGTATACTCATTTTTGCTTCACCCTAATTTGAGTAAAACAAAAAATAGTAATTAAGTTATTTTGTTAAACTTTTATGTTACATGTGAAACACATATTTTAGATATCAAATGTATTAAACTTAGTCTTGTCAACATTTTGGAAATTGTCTGTTTTCGTTGGGATATTGTTTTAAGATGTTACTTTTCAAAAGGGATGTACTCATTTTAACATATGTTCAATTCAATATTTTAATTAATTCTGTCTAATCTTTGTTATCCGTGCTGTTTTCCTATTGGAATTTTCACTCCAAAATGGCCGCTGCGAGACACTAATGACATCTAGTGGCTGTTTCCTAAATAGCAACAGAGTGCCGGCTCTTGGTGATTCTATGCTCTTTGCTTCTGTTCATCAACAAATCTTCTGACCAATCAAGTGGTCTGTAGTGGCTGACGTGCCCCGCCTCCTTTAAGTTGCTTTTCATTTGATGCGCTTGAGCTCAACCACTCTGATTGTCAGAGCGATGATGAAACAAATGCTAATGGCTGTTTTTTAAAAATTGCTTTCACACGACAAAGTTTCTAAATGGACCAAAGCAACAAAAATAAGCCCCTACCCCCCGGTCCTCACTTTGCTAACGGGTCACTTTCGGGTTGAGGGAGGCGTGATCGTCCTTTGTTTGGAGCGGCAGTTCAGCTTGCTCTGGCCCTGCTCAGCATGCTTTCACTTTTGTATTTTACATGAAATGCACATTTACCGTTAGGAATGACATCTCGCCCTACTCATAATTCTCTCTTCATATAGCCGTATATATATTCCTATTACATATCCATAATACACTGTGATATAGCTGGGCTCAGATCATATTGCTTTCTCACTACAATCGATCCGCTCATTCAGGCGATCTCGGACCGATTGTTTTGGCGCAGATCCGAGTGCGATTGCTGGATTCACATATGCCAAACGAACCACGCTAACTGGGGAAATAAGACAGGTTCCAAAACAAAAGTCTAGGTGTGAAAGCACCCTTAGGCCCCGTTTACACTAAAACATCTTAAAATGGCATTTTAGAACGAAAACGATCCACGTCCACACTAGCGTTTTATCTAGCATTTTTTAAAAGATCTCTCCGTCCACACTATACCGCTGAAAACACACATCACGTGACCACTCACACACTGTCATGCAGTCGTCTGAGCTCTAGGCAGTCAGCAGGTCAGTACACTGCTTCAGTCTGCTTCACGCTTGTACTTTAGTAATTTTAGCGAAAACCTACAGCACATACTGTTGGTTGGTTCCTGTTGGTTGTGCTCCTTTTTTACCAACCAAGTTTGTCGACGCCATTATAACGACACAGATCACTCTGCCTATTCATGTCAGAGTCCTGTGGAAAAAGTGATTGACAGGTGGTGATTTGTGTGAAACTGATCTGTATTTATTTATGCTTTGGTTATGGGTAAAACAAAGACCATGCGGGTCAGGTAGTTAAAACAGTTGGCTACAAATAATTAATTCGTTTTAAATTAATGAATTATTCATAAATAACTAATTCACCGCCGCCTACAGTGATGATGCCATCGCCCATTGCGATGTTTCACATTAGACATCGTACAATGCCAAATTGGTCGACATCGCCCAACCCTAGTGTGCATGCATATGTGTATATGAAGATGCAAAAGCCGCTAAACGCCACTTCCGCCAAAAATGAGATCAAGACATTGAATGAATGCTTTAGTCACGTAGTACATGTTAAACAAATAGTTTTGTTTGAAATCATCTTATTCGCAGCGTTAGCACATTCAGAAATAACAGTTTGTTGGCAAAAGCCGCTAAAGCCACTTGCCTTTAACAGCAAAAGCCGCTATATCCCGAGAACCAATCAGAGGCCCGAATCGAATCATATGTTTTTAACGTAGCAGCGAGCTAATACGTCGGCTTAATGAGGAGGCTGTTTTATTCCGCTTTCGACTTCCGTTTTAAAAGACGGAGTTTGATGAGCTTCATGAACCTGTCCGACTGTCAGTGGATGGCAAATGAAAACGTCCCTTACCTCAAAACTCTGTGCATTTATAAGAAACAGAAAACACGCTGTACAGTCGGAAGTGTAGCATGCATTCATAACGTGCTTTTGCGCAGCGGCGCTACTTTGCATGAGTCCGATTTACTATACATTAAACGGCAACTCCATTTCACGAAAGACGAAGTTAAGATGCTGCTCTTTTATTCCGCATGGGTGCTATGAGGATAAACAAGAGACGAAAAAGAGACCAAGACCTTGAGTATAGTGAGGATGAATAAATAACGGCTTCTGAGAGACTTCCTCTTTTTTGCTTAGTAGACCTACCTTGTGTTTTATTTGCTAATGCAAGCTATGTTTTAAAAGATAAATATAATGTATAAAACTAAACATTATTTATATTATTTCAATAAATTATATATATATATATATATATATATATATATATATATATATATATATATATATATATATATATATGTATGTATGTATGTATGTATGTATGTATGTATGTATGTATATATATATATATATATATATATATATATATATATATACATATATATATATATATACATATATATATATATATGTATGTGTATATATATATGTATGTGTATATATATATATATATATGTATTTGTGTATATATATATGTATTTGTATATATATATGTATGTATGTATAGTATATATATATATATATATATATATATATATATATATATATATATATATATATTTTTTTTTTTTTTTATTTATTTATTTATTTTATTTATTTATTTATTTTCCACAATGTTTTTACAATACATTATTTGAGTCTACCAAGCTTAGCTTACAATGTTTACATTTCTCTACTTACATTAAATCTGAATCCCAAATATCAGAAATGACAACAGATTGTTAAGATTTAATTAATGTCAGTTTTAATGTTATTGATTAATGCACTTGACAGATTTCATTCATTCATTTTCCTTCTGCTTAGTCCCTGGTTTATCAGGGGTTACCACAGCAGAATGAACTGCCACTTACTTGACAGATGTATTTTTTATTTCAGGTGGTTTGTGTATGTGTGATGTCTGGTAAAATAATTTCTAATGGCATCTTCATTTTTAACTAATTACACTGTCTTGTCTCATCAGGTGGAATTAGAGGTTTTTGCATAAAAAGCACTAGTGGATTTAGCTGGTTTTGACGCAAAAGAAAATCTACTTTGTTAAAAACCAAAGAAATGTCCAAAGTGATATTTATTTTAAAAAAGTTTATTTATTTATCAGCTAATAATCTTAACATTACATATAAAATGAAACTTCTGAACCTAATCAGAGCAGCCTGCTAATTTACAAGAAAAGAGGTGTGATGGATTTAGAGGGTTTTGCATCTGAACTCTTCATATGTGTATGTGTGTGTCTATGTCTGTAAGTGCCTGTGCATGATCGTGTGTTTGTGTGTCAGTTATATCCATGACTCGGTGTTCCAGAGGTCAGCACTCTTTGTTGTAAAGAGGATGGGCAGCACAGGAAGTGCTCCCGTACACTGGAGCCAGACAGGAAGTTGATTGGTAGGTCTGAGGCCAGAGCAGGAAGTAGTGGCTGTGACCTGCAAGTGACATGAGTTAGAATTAACACACGTGTATGCGTGTCCAGACCTTGAACCGGAGGTCAGGGAATGCAGTTAGCGCTTGGGTCACCTGACAGGAAATGATGCAGGATTTGGGCGGGGCTTCCTGTTCCTGAGTTCATTTTTCTAGTAACAGTAAGCACTCTTATGTGAGCACACGTGTTCATTAGTCTATAATGGACACGCTTTGAAGGACGAGCTCATCATATCTGATCGTCTCTCTCTGTTTTTCCATCAGTCTATATTATCAGCAGTCCATTACTGACAGGCTACACTCTCCCTCAGGCACAGACCAAGTGTTCTGTCGCTCCAATGCATTAGTCTCTGCTGAAATGGTTCACATTAAAGTACACATGAAATCAACACTAACCATATTGATTTTGTCAGCTCACATTGCTAGTTTTGTGGTGAACTATTCATCTGTGCATTATTATTATTCAGCAATTCTCAGATTAGGTCTGTCTGAGGTATTGGGCATGGCTAATATACTTAACTGACAGCTGGAGGGGCGTGGTTTGTACTACAAACAGAAATGGTGAGGAGGAGGAGGAGTCTGTTAGGTGGAAATAACTTTCCCCAAACCCTTTCCTCCATCCTTCTGGATGAAACGCCTACTTTACTATATCCAATCAGCTTGCAGTAGGAAAAAAACAAGCCACGCCCACTGTTATGTCATTTAATATTAATATAATGTTTTGTTGTCTGGTTTGGTGTTTTATATTACGGTGCAAAAGCCTTTTACAGACTTATTTCTCTGTGCACTCACTGGCCACTTTATTAGGTACACCTGTCCAACTGCTCATTAACGCAAATTTCTAATCGGCCAATCACATGGCAGCAACTCAATGCATTTAGGAATGCAGACATGATTTAATGCCTTTTTGATGTCAGAGGAGAATGGCCTGACTGGTTCCAGCTGATAGAAAGGCAACAGTAACTCAAATAAGCACTCATTGCAACCGAGGTCTGCAGAAGAATAGGAAACTGAGGCTACAATTCACTCAGGCTCACCAAAATTAGACAATAGAAGATTAGAGGAACATTGCCTGGTCTGGTGAGTCTCCATTTCTGCTGTGACATTCGGATTGTTGGGTCAGAATTTGGCAACAACAACATGAAAGAATGGATTCATCCTGCCTTGTATCAACGGTTCAGGTCGGTGGTGGTGGTGTAATGGTGTGGGGGAGATTTTCTTGGCGCACTTTGGGCCCATTAGTACCAACTGAGCAATGTGTAAACACAACTCAATACCTGAGTATTGTTGACCATGTCCATCCCTTTATGACCACAGTGTACCATTTTCTAATGGCTACTTTCAGCAGGATAACGCGTCATGTCATAAAGCCTGAATCATCTCAGACTGGTTTCTTAAACATGACAATGAGTTTGCTGTACTCGAATGGCCTCCACACTCACCAGTTCTCAATCCAATAGAGCACCTTTGGGATGTGGTGGAAAGGGAGACTCGCATCATGGATGTGCTGCCGACAAATCTGCAGCAACTGCGTGATGCTATCATGTCAATATGGAGCAAAATCTCTAAGGGATATTTCCAATACCTTGTTGAATCTATGCCACGAAGGATTAAGGAAGTTCAGAAGGCAAAAAGGGGGTCCAACCCGGTACTACTACGTGTACCTAATAAAGTGGCCGGTGAGTGTATATTATTACAAACTAATAAAATGTCAATAAAAGTCACTTTGTCATACTGTAGAGTTGAATTTTCAACATTAAAAGTCAACAGAGCTGAGATCAAGCTCCCATAATGCAATTCACAACTGTTAATAAACAGAAAACACTTGTGAATCACAAAATACTGTTAATTAGCATATATCTTTCACAAAGTAGCATGAAGAAAAGGTGAATTAGACTAATGAGCCATTAAGCATATTCAACATTGTCACCATACCTAAATTTCCTCATTCATAATTGGATGCATCCACATGGTATCCTATTATTTTAATAGAAATATATATATATATATATATATATATATATATATATATATATATATATATATATATATTTTTTTTTTTTTTTTATGCAATTACAAATGCTAAGTTTCTAGCACTTTACATTGTATCTAGTGCAGGTTATGACAATTATTAGGTCATCTATGCATCTATATTGCCTTAAAAATATTTAGGCAGTGCATTATAATGGCTGTTAGTCATCACTGTGCTTAAGCCAACCCTTTAAATTACACCATGCTAAGTGGCTTGAGTCATAACTACATTAACTTTGTGCCAAACACCCACTTACACACTCAGTATTGTATTGCAGAGATTGATTGGCGAGTGCTGGTGTGTACTATGGATCTGTAGTATGGATTTTAGTGGTGGTTATATTTAAAGCACTACATTACCCACGCTCCACTGCTTCTGCTTTCAGCCTAAAGCCCTTAATATGCCCACCGTGCATGCATGTGCGGGTAATTAAGAGTTGTATGTGTGTGTATTAGAGCATAATGGCTCCACCCTTATTAGTTACAATACGACTTTTCCGTTTTACCCACAAGGCATTGTTCTGAGCACGCTTTAAACGGAAAGGCAGAGTCCCTTATTGCAAGAATGGCTGTCAACATACACATCAAAACACACATGACATATCATTTCCTGCATTTTTGACACCCACAATCACACACTTAGTTTTATCTAGTGTACTTTCTCAATAGGGGTCAGAGGTCATTCGTATGACTACAGGTTATTCAAACTTAAAGGAATAGTTCAGCCCAAAATGTTATGCACCCCATAATTTACTCACTTGCCTCAAGCCATCCTCCGTGTGTATGACTTTTTGAACAGTTTAAATATTATCCTGGCTCTTACGTGCTGTGTAATGGTATTGGATAGGGACTTTTATTTTGAAGCTTCAAAAAAAAGTGCATAAATTTGTCAAACTAAACATAAAATTTGCATAAATTTGCATAAAAGTTGTCAAACTAACCCAAACACCACCCGGGGGTTAACACATGTCTTATGAGCACTTAAAAATTATAAACGTAAAAATTATATGCTTAAAATCTGCATAATAAGCGACTGACATATACAATATTCGACAAGTTTTTGGAATAGATGCATCTCAAGGGAACCAATTACTACACAGTTTGTTTACCACAAAAGATGACGACAAACAAGAAAACTAGTTGGCTTGGTGTTACTGTATAACGTTATACAGTATATAAAACTTACGATTCCATGTACATGTGTCACGTGTTGTATGGAGTCGTTCACATTTGGCGTCTTTTGTGCACACAAGTTCATTATTTCTGATGGAGGCGCATGACTTGCACGCACATTGGGAGCAACGCGCACATGTATTCCTGGCACACCTAGCTTTAAAACATCTCAACTATTTATCATGCAGCAAGCGCACCGTGAGTCACATGATAGGAACTGACCAATCAGTTTTATACTTTGTATGGATTATACCAAGCGAAAACCTCCCGCTCTCCCTCGTGAAGCAAATACGGAAGTAACTGAAAATGCAGTTCATCGAAATTTGGCTAGTCCTGGCTTCATATAGAGCTAATTTCTATTGAGCCCGCTGTTAAAATGGCTAACTTTACAACAGGAAAAAAAGGTGTTTACAGCCTGGTACAAAGAACGATTTTGGTTCATATAGCTAATATTATCCTTCATGACAACTGTGAGGGGGTGAATTTTTTTATAACTCATCCGTTTCCTTTATATTAGGTTATATTAAGTTTGCATAATTAAGGGCGTGGCCACTTGAGTGACAGCTAGGTCTCGCTGGTCGCCGTCACTTCACCTCAGCTGAATCCGGCAGATTAGCCACTGAACTCGGCATATTCATCGTATTTTTGTTTTGTTTTATGTGGCTTTACACAGTCAGTTGCCTTTTGGAATTATTTCGTGCAATTATCAGATGATATGGGATGCTGTGTGCACTTAATTGTGCTCACAAACACGTGGCCTTCATTTCCCAGGTGAGTGAAATTATATATACCATCTCTATAAATGTATTTGTTTTATTTAAGATCACTTATGTTTTTCATTAGAGCTGTAATGCACTCCAGAATCTGACAGATTGATTAGCTGTAGGCTCTAGAACAGTCATCTGAAGCGTTGTCATACAGTGTTATGCCTGGATTTCATCAATAGCCTTGCATTTACTAACACTATTTCTGAAATATTTGGATGCAATTGACACTTTTCTCCTGTAGAAAAACATCTTAAGAACAATGTTTGGTGGCTCAATGTGTTACAACAGTGTTTTTAAATGTCTAAAGACTTTATTTCTATAGTGTACAACCAAGCTCATGTGGTCAGAACACAAACGAGTCGCAGGTAATGAAGTATTCTCCCATAGAAAAGCCAGTCAGTCCCATAGCAGGTGTCTGTCGCTCTGCCTCTTTTCCCTTGTTTGGTATCCCCTGGTCGGTGCTATGACGCGCGAACAAAATGGCAATGGTTGGCCATGCCTACTGGAAGCTTGGATTCTTCAGAAACCCATGAGTGACATCACGGATACAATGTCCATATCTTTTACAGTCTATGGATTTTACACATTTCTAATTACCTCAGACAAGAACAGAACACCCAAACAATGCAGTTTTTTTTGCTTTATTCATAAATAAAACTTGTATCAGAGCTGCAGCAATGTTTTGTTAGTTTGTTGTCATCTGAGAAAAAGGTTGATGGTCGCCTAGCAACAACAGACGAAGCACAAGCGCAAAGCGTGTTGAAAATGGTAAAGGAAGCGACGCCATTCTAAGTGAAAGTGAAGTCGATTTCCACACACTTTTAAATGAGATATGTGAATAAGGCCTACATCAGTCACGCATAAAGGTCTTGATATACTTTAAAACAAACATTTCGAATAGAACGGAAATGACGTAATTTTTAACAAAAGACGACCAAAATGAAGTTTGTTTCAGTAGTTCGAATCGGCTCACCAAAGCGAACTTTTTCCTAAACACCTTTGAGCTAACATTGGTTTGTGATGATTACACACTTGGTGGGTGTGTCCTGGAAATCTACCTGCTTTGATTTGTAGCGTGGCACTATGGCTGTATGCGAAATCGCCCCCCCTTTCCTTAAATAGTGCACTGTTTGGGGGAGCATCAATTTCTGGTGTCCAAAACCAAAATGTACATTCTGAAGTACACTCAATCAATCCCACAATCCACTCCAATAATGTGTACAACCCATGTACACTCAATTAGGGCTGCAGCTAACGGTTATTTTAATAATCCATTAATCTGTCGATTATTTTTTCGATTAATTGATTAATCAGATTTTTAAAAAAAAGAAAAGCATTCATTTCCAACACGTTACTCAGAAACAGAACTAAAATCTTTAGAAAGTGCTCAAACATGTCGTGCTTGAACATCCCTGAGCTATTATTATAATAATAATAAAATTGAAAAACTAACAGTACTTTTGTCCTGTTTTCAATCAAATTATCTAAAAAAAATCTTAAATCAAGAAACTTACTAGACACATAAAATAGCAAAAGAAATTGTCTTGTTTTCTGAAAAGAAAAAAACACCACAAAATTAAGTGACTGTTTATTATTAAAAATTATTTGCCAATTATGGGTAAGAAAAATAATTTTAATGAGCTATAATCTCAAACAGAAGTTTGAAGCATCACTTATTTTTCTCTGGACGTTTCTTATCTAGTCTTGAATTAAGATAATTATTATTTTTTTTGACTGGAAACAAGACGAATTTACTAAATAAGAAAAGCTTTGTTGCAGTGGAGCTATACATGACAACAGATGGAAAAATGAATGATCCAAAAAAAGGCAAGTGCATAAAAACGTGTCTTTGCGCTTTGCATTGCAGGACCAAAGTAACTCTAGCACTGCTGCTTTCCTTCTGTTTAACTCTTTCACTGGTGAGTTTAAAATGATTCTATCTGGCCCCGGGAAGGAGTTTTGTTTCGTTTACCCTTGTTTGGTCACCTGTTTCCGTGGCGGCGCGCCATTTTGTCACGTGACACACCGCAGCCACAATAGCGCTGTATGACAGATGTATTATGCCTATTAATATGCCTTTCCGAATCAATACAAAATGTATAAGTTAGTGTGTGTTTTTTTTTGTTTAAAAGACAGATGAATGTGATCTATAACATGAGATGGCATCGCCATGTTTACTTACGGCTGCGTGTTTGCCTCATTCATAAAAGCAGAACACGCAGGATTGATTCAGCACGTAAATTCCCCAGTTACTCCCCAATCAGGACGTAAATTCCCCAGTTACTCCCCAAATGTATGCAAGCAAGTAGTTGGACAGCTGGGAGAAGAATAGATTGAACTTCATATTTGCTTTCACTACGTGTATCTGATATGAAGTATAATACACATCGGCAAATTATATTTGAATGGACTGTTAGACTTCCATAGACTTTCTTGTGTGTTTTACAAACTCTAAATGTATTGTTTTACTAGTGCTTGTGTGTATTTGCATGTCTAAAACATAAAATAAGCATTGTATGGTTAAAACACTGCATAATTGTGATAATATGACACGTCTTTCTCTGGCTCAGCGCCAGCCAACGCACCAAAGCTCAGTTTGAATTTTTCACGTCGTGCTTGTCAAGCTGGATAACGAGTAAACTCCAGCACCAGGGACATTACGTTCTTTCACTTCAAAACAGAACAAAAGTAGAATTCTGAAGTGGTTTACCCTGCTGTTGCTGGGTCAGTGCCGGGGTGTTCCTGTTATGACTTTTGCGGACTTGGCCATTAACACACTTTTTTGTTTATTTTGTGTGAAATGCTCCCACATCTTGGATGACGAGAGTCGCACAGATTTCTCTGCCTTCGCCATGTATCTTTCCTCTAACGTTACCTCTGCTCGTTTTTTTGCTGCATCCTGTCTGAGGCGAGAGAGGCAGAGTGTGTTCTTTTTTTTAATAATCAAACATCCGCATCGTGCGACATGACAAATTGATTATGAAATTTACTGCCAACGCTTTTAGTAATCGTTTTTAATCGATTTAATCGATTCGTTGTTGCAGCCTTACACTCAACAGCTAGAAAATACCCAAAATGCACTGTGAGAGTTCGTGCTCCGAATGAATTTCCATGTCTGACCACAAGATGGCGGCCACATAGTGGAATCCTATCAGTGAAAGTTTCAAAATAAAGTATTTTTTAGTTTATTTTTAATACTAATAGACAGTTCACTGATTGTTAAATGACCATCACAGAGCGTGAACGAGAAGTTTAAAATCTAATCCTTCTGAGGCTTTTATCGAACATCAAAACACAAACAAAACAGCGTCCCTGCTCGAATTCACTCACTCATACTGGAATTCCATACCAATCGCTACTGAAATTTTAAAAATGTCCATTTCGCACTAACATTTGAGTGCTGTTGAGCGCTTCTTAAACACTTATTGAGCGCTTATTTGTATTCACATGCTCAATAGAAATGACTGTGATTGGCCGTGGAGGTTATCAGTTCATCAAACTCACCAATGATTACTGTGTGTAACCACAAGTACAGGGACCCTGGAGCGTTTTAAAGCCTTGAAGATCAGCTGGTCTGTTTATAAGCTGTCATACGAGCGATCTGCTTATGAATCGACTGATTTTCATAGCTTTAAAACGCTCCAGTGTCCCTGTATCTGTAGTTAAACTCAGTAAACAGCGGTGAGTTCAGTGAACCTATGACCTTCACGGCCAATCACAGACTTTTCTGTTGAGCATGTGAACACAATGGCAAATCTGCGCTGTTTAAGAACGTGCACAACAGCGCTCAGATGTTAGCGGGAAATGGATGTCTTTTGGTACAGAATTCTAGTATCATGACAACTAGATGTGAGGATGATTTTTAGCAATAGATGCAAAGAAAAATGATTATAAATAAAGAAGTAAACCAGATGTGTGTGTTTGTGTGTGTGTGCACGCATTTGTGCTTTCTCTTTCTCTGTAATTATGGCCCATAAATTTCCAATTATGATAAAACCCTACAGACGGAGATGCTTGTTTACGTAATTGCCTGTGGGAGCACATTTGTTTGGTGATGTTTATCTCCGCCAAGGCTTGCGCTTGTTTATTTGTATAGTTTTAATTGTGTTGACTATATAAAATGACTCTGATCTTACATCGATAGTCTGTGGTAAATATGACAGATCCTAGTTCTGTCTGTGTGTGTGTGTGTGTGTACACGTGTTTTTGTGACATGTCAGGACAGAGATCTGTATAATGACATAGGTATGACACAGGTATTACAAAAAGGAGGTGAAATATGAGGACATTGGTGACGTCCCCATTTCTCAAAAGGCTTATAAATCCCCCAGGATGAGTTTAATTAGAGTGTAAAGCTACACACAGTCTCCTGTGATGGTTGGGTTTAGGGGTAGGTTGGGGTTAGGGCAATACAATATACGGTTTGGACAGTATAACACGAATGGAAACCTATGTAATGTACCCACTTTTCACAAAAAAAAATGTGTGTGTGTGGTTGTGTGAACGTATCTGTCGTCTCTCTGAAAACCAAAAATGCTTCTGTGAGGTGTAGACTGACTTTACTAAACATTCTGAATTAGGGCTGAACAATATATAATTTAAGCATCAATATCGCAATAGTCCGATTGTTTATTAAATATTAAAATATATCATTCCTAAAAATGATTTATACAATAATGACCATGTTATTTTGCATTTGATTATTAATTTCTGTACTTGAATATTTTTGGGCTCCCCAGAAAACCATAAACACTCTTTATTTAACTTTTATTTGTGCTCTGTCGTGTTTATATATGCTTGGGATTTGTTATATTTTATGCAGGTGTACGCATAGAAAAAGATTTGATCATCCCGAGCTAAATGAATGAAATCTTTTTAAATAGAGCTATTCAAATCATCTGCTGAAATTATGTTCATATCTCAATATATATACCGCAGCAAAACAAAACATCCCAATGTCAGAATTGTCCATATCGTGCAGCCCTAATCTGAATTTTATGTTGCTTTGCAGAATCCCAGAAGTCTCACCTGTCGTCCTTCACGATGAAACTGATGAAATTTCATTCCCCGAAGATTAAACGAACCCCATCCAAGAAAGGCAAACAACTCCAGCCTGAACCTGCAGTGAAAACGCCAGAGAAGCCAATCAACAAGGTAGAGCAACTTTACCCTCTGATTTTTACTCTATGCACTTGACAGAATGTTTAAACGGGACCTATTATGCAAAAATCACATTTTTAAGGGATTTAAACACAGTTGTGTGGCAGTTGTGTGTGAAAATAACCAGTTTCTAATGGTAAAAATGAATTACTTTTATTTTGTATAATCACAGTTGAAACAAACAGTCTACAGAAACACTTTGATTGACATTCTCCCTTTGTACGTGTCATCAGAGGGGAAAAGCCCCGCCCACTAGTGACCATCTCTTCCTCATTAGCATAGGACGCTAGTCTTGTTTTTGAATCTGCCACTATGCTGCAACACAGGCATTTATAGCTCCGCCCTCGTCTCAAAAGAGCACAATCTCATTTGAATTTAAAGTGACGGTCACCAAAATGGGACAATTAGGATCAAAAGGAGCAGTTCCGAAGAGTTATAAACATTATTTGTGTGATATTTTGAGTTAAACTTCACACACACACACACACACACACACACACACTAGAGACAACAAAGACTTATTTTACATCTTGTGAAAAGGGGCATAATAGGTCCTCTTTAATTTCTCCTGCCAAATACTTCTATAATACATAAAAAGAATAAAGACGATGACAAACTCTAGAGCGGGGGTCGGGCGGTTGGAGTCGATTGCAAAATATATATATATATATATATATATATATATATATATATATATATATATATATATATATATATATATATATATATATATATATATATATATATATTCGAGTCCTGATCGGGAGGTAACGTCCGATTCCAATCGTGTCTGAAAGACCAGATTTCCGATCACTTGAACAAATCTGGACATCCCTGTTAAAAGTGGTATTACTCTATAGAAAGTAAAGAAAACAAATATCAGACGGTTAAAAAGGCGGTGTGCCTTTTTTCTGTAACAAGTCAAATATTTACAATAATTACTGAAAAATGCTTGAAGATTATGTATACATATACATATTTATATATATATACATCAGAGATCGCGTTAACCGAATATTTTCCGTCAATGACGGATTTTTTTTCAGCAACAACAATCTGAAGGTGATCCGTCATTTTGACAGATTATGCTGAGGGCGATCTATTGTAATGTGTAGATAACTGTAATTCCCACTCCTGTCCAGCTGACGGCGATTGCCCGTATTAATTAGCAATTGTCTTGTTTCCTCTTTGTCACCGCTGCGTACAGTTGTTGCAAAAATGTCACGGCAGCTGAGTGTGAGAAGTTTCTTTAAACGGCCAAATAGTGATATTATTATTAAGGGTGAAAAAAGAGGAAGTGATGCAGTGGACGATGAAGAACAAATAGACAAAAATCCTCACTGACAGCGCGTTGAAGAGCTATGGACTGGATGATTTGAAGCGCGTTTGTGAGCACTACGGAACGCAGAGGGGTGCAGAAAGAGCGCGTGCTGCAGGATTTTTGCCCTGCGAAACGAGTGCTTGCAGGATCGGGAAATCCCACATTCAGAGAATCCTGCAAACTTCTGATCACTTTCTTTGGAGAAATGTTTCCTGACTACAAAACGCTGGCTGAAGTGGCGCTAGTAATTCCGCTCTCCAGTGTGGTAGCAGAACGTGGCTTCAGCCTCCAGAACAAAATTAAAACTGTCACGACAAGTCGACTTTCCGAGGCAAAGACATAGAATTTAATGACAATTGCCTCAGCATCAGCCTCCCTTGATGCGTTTGATTACGCACAGGCAAGCACCCAGTTCAGGTCGACGCGAACCAGGAGGAAGATATGATTTAAGGCAAATAGTCCTACAGAACATCGTCTGAATTATATTTCAAGTTATGTTCTTATATTAGTCGGAATTATTTTTTTATTATATATTGTTGTTTATCTGCTTGTGTTCAGGCACAAATGGCCGTATTTTTATTCCCTCCACCGTCAGTGCAAAAAAACACATGAAACTGTTGAACGAATTTGATAGAGTTTTTGTTCATTTGTCAAATAAATAAATGAATAATTTAGCCTATATGCTCGTTGTGCAAGTTCATGATGAAAATATGAATGAAAAAAAGTGATTAAACAATATGCTAATTAAATGACGGGCAATAATAAATTATGATGGAATTTTTACAACTCTCTCCGTCAAAATGACAGACAATGAGAAAGTCTAACGCGACATCTGATATATATATATACATATATATATTCTACAGTTTGCGATTGTCTTTTTTCTAACAAACATCCTAATTTACAAAAAAACAACAAACAAAAAAGCTAAAACTAACACTGAAACTAATAAAAACTAAACTAAAATGAAGCAATTTCAAATTAATAAAAACTTAAACTAATAAAAAGTAGTAAATCTACCTCTAAAAACGAATTAAAAGTAACTGAATTTGAAAACAAAAAGTCAAAACAAAATAAAAACTAAAACTAATGAAAAATACAGAAATATTATAACCTTGGTAAGACTCTGAGAAATACCTTTGCGCACTTACCTTGATATGTTTGAGAACTCGCACTATAATCTGCTGTTTTACACCTTAGTACTCCATATAAAAACCAGAAACTTATTGCATAGGCCTGTCTAAAGAGTTAATGCTGCCAACTGATGATCAACAGTAAAAGTTACACGTTTTACCTCCTCCCAACAGGGAAAACCAGCAACAATCAAGAATGCATGATTATTTGGTGTTAAAAAAATGTGGTTATAAAGGGAGTCAATGGGGCAAAAAACAGCCACCAACATAACGAAAGGGTAGTCAATTTGTACAATACAAAAGGGTTAAAAATAAATTCATACAAATGATACAAACTCTAAATTATGCGTGTGTCTTGTAACAGAAGGTGAGTCGACTGGAGGAACAGGAGAAGGATGTGGTCAGCGCTCTGCGATACTTCAAGACAATTGTGGACAAGATGAACGTTGACACGAAAGTTCTCCAGATGCTTCCTGGTTCAGCTAGTAAAGTTTTAGAGGCTATTTTGCCTCTGATGCAGGTCGAGGCTCGGATACAGCACAGGTGAGTATTCAGTGCTAACACAACACTATTTTCAGCTTGCACTCATTAGATGAGCTGATATCAGGTAATAGAATATACACTACCTGAGAAAAGTCTTGTTGTCGATCCCAGTTGTAAGAGCAACAAATAATAACTTGTCTTCTAGTTGATCGGTTAGAAAAGTGGCAGAAGGTGGATTTTTCTGATGAATCATCTGTTGAACTGCATCCCAATCATCACCAATACTGCAGAACACCTACTGAAACCAGCATGGACCCAAGATTCTTATGGAAATTAGTCAAGTTTGGTGAAGGAAAAATCATGGTTTGGGGTTACATTCAGTATGGGGGGGTGTGAGAGATCTGCAGAGTGGATGGCAACATCAGCAGCCTGAGGTATCAAGACATTTGTGCTGCCCCATTACATTACAAACCACAGGAGAGGGTGAATTCTTCAGCAGGATAGCGCTTCTTCTCATACTTGATCCTCCACATCAATGCTCCTGAAAGCAAAGAAGGTCAAGGTGCTCCAGGATTGGCCAGTCCAGTCACCAAACATGAACATTATTGAGCATGTATGGGGTAAGATGGAGGAGGCATTGAAGATGAATCCAAAGAATCTTGATGAACTCTGGGAGTCCTGCAAGAACGCTTTCTTTGCCATTCCAGATGACTTTATTAATCAGTGATTTGAGTCATTGCAGAGATGTATGGATGCAGTCCTCCAAGCTCACGATGGAGTCAGACACGATATTCAGTCTTTATCTAATACACCATGACTTTATATTCTATACTGGACATTATTTCTGTTCAGTGACAAGACTTTTGTCTAAGCAAAGTCAGACCTTACTGTCCTAATGAAATCATTAAGAATCAAGGCATGATCATATTTTATTTTGGTTTAATAAGGGTAATATAGAGACCTTTGCCTTTCATATAAGCCACTTCTGATACCAAATAATCAACTAGAAGTTATTATTTGTTGTTCCTCAAACTTGGATGGGTGACAAGACTTTTGTCAGGTAGTGTATTGTGAAAATGAACATGCATGTTGTTACCATGGGCATTTCAAAATATATTGCGTAATTATGTATTTAAGCTTTTATAATGCATTTTAATAATATTCAGATTGTTTATTTGCTAGTGGTTCAATATGATTCAATAAGATTTAATATGCTGTTTTAAATGTATATATTTTCCCATGCTGATCTGGCTTATGGCATGACTGAGATTTATTTAAAACTCCATTTATTGGCCTTTTGTTTTTTAGAGGTATTTGAAGTGCTTTGAAATGTGCTTTTTTTTTTTTTATTGAAACTTGACATAATCTCAAAAGAAACATAAAGACAGGGTGGGACATAATGTACCTCCTCCCTTTAAAAAAAAAAAACAAAAAAGAAAAAAACAGCCAAATGCATTTGGTTTTATCCCAGCTCTGCCAGTGAGAGTGGTTGAGCTCAAGTGGATCACGTGAAACAAATGAGAAGCGTCTTGAAGGGGCGGGGCATGTCAGATACTGGAGAGCATTTGATTGGCCAGAAGATTTGATAAAAAAAACTGAAGTATGGAAGACGTCAAAAAATCCATCTTGGTGGAAGTTACAAACTGTAAATTTCATTATTTATATCTTCTAAATGCACATTTTGTCACTGTTTTGGAGCCCACTAGCTTATAGATCTCCTTAAAACTGACACAATGATACTAACATCTGAAAAACTATATTTAATACTGATTTCACAGGACCTTTAACACTTTGCAATAAGGCTTCATTTGTTAATGTTAGTTAATATAACTAAACCCATGATGTAAACTACAAAGGCATTTATTAAACTTTGGTGATGCTAATTTCTTAATTACTACATAACAACTCAAAATCAAAAGTCATAATTGTTTTATTAAATGGAGTTAATTACTAATACAATTCAGTTTTTTAAAACTAAAAGGTTTTAAAAATGTGGCTGTAATAAATTTAACTCGGTTGATTTTAATGCATTATCTAGCATTTACTAATGAGACTTTATTTGAAAGTGTTAGCTTTTGTACTTTGTAATATTTTTGCAGTTTATTTTTTAAAAACATTTGATTACAACAAGCATCTATATACAATAAAACAATATATCTTCATTTTATTAATATCATTATACCTGTCATAATTATAATAGCATGATAATACATATATCGTGATAAAAGCTTCAGCAATTCATCACAACAAAACAAATGTGCTAACACTTTATATTAAAGGTGCAGTATGTAAGTTTGACACCTAGTGGTTGAACTAGGTATTGCACTCCTGGTTCAATACACATGCAAGCGCAGGTTGCCAGGTTGACGACACCAACAGCAGTGTGCCTGATTGTTGAGCCTAAAGGCTGATTTAAATCGTCTTCTAAATAAAACAACGGCACCAGATAGAAGGAAAATTTTTCATACTAAAAGCAGTTTTTGTCCTAACCAACACCTGGAATAAAAATTTTATAAACGGCATCTATTTCTTGCAGCTAAACAACAGAAAACTGACAATGATCACCTCAGGTACACCTCATGTGCTTCATTCAGTGTTAAATGCTAATATTGTGAGTTTGAATGCCATTTTACATGACATTTATTACCATACTACTGAAAGCAGCAGCAGATAAATCACCTCAGATCTGGAAAATAAAATAAACCATCTGAAATTTAACTTTAGATCTGTCACTCAAAACCAACATACAGTGATCTACATTTAATAATGTTAAAGAGGTTTAATATGTATTATTAGATTGTAAACCTTACCGTTTCGTTGGAGTGCAGTAAGTGCACTATTCTGTGCTTCTGAATGGCTGTATTTACATTTCTGTCATGTTTTGATTGGTGCAAATAGCTAAACTGCTTGTCATTGCGTATCTCGTCATGTAGCGTGTTATTAGGACACGGGGTTACAATGTAACCTGCTCACCTAATGTTTACGCTCACAATATTTATATTATTTGCTCATTAATAAGCACCTCATGTTTAACTCTGAATCTGCGTCTCATTTCGGAGTCTGCTGCTATCCACCGGAGGTCGCATTTCGGTCACGGATGCATGTCTCGAGAGCCTTCTTGACTGAATAAATGGAATACGCTGTTTTCCACCAAAGCAATCCGAGGTGCTGAAATATAATTGGCTAAACTGGCAGAGGGCGGGTTAAAGGGACCAAAACAAGGACAGCTTTCCGGCACGCACTGCACATTTTCAAAGCAGAGTATCTAACTTTAGCATTGTTTTAGAGATTGTTCACTTAGCATGTTTCCTAAATATCTGCAAACATATTATGGTATTTTTATGCTTTAGAAGAGTCAAAAACTGACATACAGCACAAATTCTCACTTTTAATTAGTGGCTTATTACCTGCCTTTAAGTTATTAGCTATTCATTAGTAGTTATAAAGCACATATTCTGCATGATCTTATTCTACATCCCTAATACTACCCATTACCTAAACCCAACTACTACATTAATAACTATTGCCAAACACCAAATTAGGGGTTTATTAAGCTTAAAGTTATAGTTAATGGTTTATTAAAACCGAATTGTACCTTAAAATAAAGTGTGAGCAAAGATGTTAGTTAATCCTAAGCCTAGCATGTATCCTTGCTTATTTTTCCTCAGATTATTCCCTTTCTCTTTCACAACAGCTCTGCGATGTCCTCCTGTCACAACCGTGTTTATCAGAGTTTGGCGACTCTGATTCGCTGGTCCGACCAGGTGATGCTGGAGGGCATCGACCTCGACGACAAGGACACTGTGACGACTGTTACCACGGTGATCAAAGCTGTGCTGGATGGTGTGAAGGTGAGGGGATGAGAAGTGCATTTGTGACAAGGTTAAAGCAACACTGGCATATTTATAACCTGTGTGTGTGTATATTTGTGTGTGTGTGTTGGTAACAGGAGCTGGTGAAACTCACTATAGAGAAACATGAGCAACCATCCCCGACGTCCCCCAGCAAACCAGCGCCTCCTGTGGCCAAAATAGAGAGGTACTTTCATAAAGGCTGATGTGGATTTGTCTGTTTTCATTCATACTTAATAGTGTGATGTTCTAAAACGCATCTTTTAAAGTCACTAGAGGGTGTATATTCATAATAAGCAAAGACGTATTTTGATGAAGTGTGGAATCATGGGAGTTGTGGTCTTTATTACATCCCACGGGATGATGGATGAGCTAACCTTTATTATCATAGTAGTATGAAGCAGAGTGTTACGTCCCGACCAGTCTAGGGTTGGCAGGAACAGTAACAAGAGTATAAATAAATAGACAAATTCAACTTTTAAATACTCAATTTAGGTTTTCCCCCCCTTCTCCTGTCCCAGCTCACAATAACCACAACTAGTTTATCAAGGAATAACAAGGGTTTTTTTAACAATCAAGATCTCAGAAGCATCTCTTCAGAAGGAAATCCAGGCCAAAATAACCAACAAAAAGACAGCTAACTTGCGGGGAAATAATCCTAACTTACCTGCTAAAATAAAAGTACCCCAAATAAACTTACAACAAACTTCCCTTTCTCCCTCGCTGACACAAACCAGGAGCAAGTGTATTTAAAGTAAATGGCGATTCCCAACCTACAGCTTCAATTTAAATCCAAAATAATATATCATTTTAATAAGTGAAAACAAAACTGGCTCTGATTAAATACGGCGAGCAGTTAGAAAAGAAATAAATACAAATAAATACCAAACTATGTCATGAATGATCTGGGACAGGAGAAGGGGAAAACCTTAAATTGAGTATTTAAGTTTAAATAATTAATTTATTTATACTTTTACTCATGACAGGTTGAGACGTTACACACAACAAAATAAAAGTACAAAACATAAAAGAAAGAATACAACAAAACGAAAACACAAAAATCCCCAAAACAAAACCCAAAAGAATGGAAAACAAACTCAAAACAAAGATCAGAAACAAAGAACAGAGATCTTGTATCTCAATTGCTCTATCCTGGTAAAAAGGATTAATAAATAAAAGTGATGAAGAAAGATTATGAAGGCAAATAATTATTCACTACAATCAGGATGCCAATTACAGGGGGGTTTGGTGGGATTGAGCCCCTTAATTAACACTTGACCAAGGTTTATTATTATTTTTTTTTAACAATCAAGATCTCAGAAGCATCTCTTCGGAAGGAAATCCAGGCCAAAATAACAAACAAAAAGACAGCTAACTTGCGGGAAAATAATCCTAACTTACCTGCTAAAACAAAAGTACCCCAAATAAACTTACAACAAACTTCCCTTTCTCCCTCGCTGACACAAACCAGGAGAAAGTGTATTTAAAGTAAATGGCGATTCCCAACCTACAGCTTCAATTTAAATCCAAAATAATATGTAATTTTAATAAGTGAAAACAAAGCACACAGGCTCTGATCTAAAACGGCGAGCAGTTTAGAAAAGAAATAAATTGTCAGCTAACGAAATCAGTCAATCACACCAGTAATTCAACAAACAGTCTGGGGCAGGAGGTAGGAGACGCTCGGAACAACAGCGGCGGCAACGACGATGGAGATTTGCGACCTGCACCGAGCAGAAAGATCCATCCTTTGCTCCTCTCCTCCAGCTTATATACGCTCTCCCACTCGCAACACAACTGAACCGCAATCAATCGCAGCTCTAGAGGGAGAGAGAGAGACCTGCGCATTTTTTATTGCTTGGCTTGCTGAATAATACCAAATATAAAATGCTTAATAAATGCACTTTGAATCACAATTGTAAAATTTATAAAAAATATTGCTTTTAATTTTTTTAAATATTCTGGTCACACCTTATTTTGAGGTACAATTCTCGATATTGATGAACCATTAGTAGCCAATAGCCTAGTGGTTAGTGCGTCGACACAGCATCGAGGTGCTCGTGGCTCCCCGAGTTCGATTCCCAGCTCGAGGACCTTTGCCGATCCTTCCCCTATCTCTGCTCCCCAAACTTTCCTGTCTCTAATCTTCACTGTCCTATTAATAAAAGGTGAAAACCTCGAAAAAATTTGTATAAAAAAAAACTATGACTTCAAGCTCAATAAACTCCTGATTTGGCGTTTGTTAATAGTGAATTATGTAGTAGTTGGGTTTAAATATAGAGTAGGATTAGGGATGTAGAATAATATCATGCACAATATGTGCTTTCTAAGTATTAATAAGCAACCAATATCTTAATAATAGGTCGGTAATAAGCCACTAGTTAATAGTGAGAATTGGTACTTAAATGCTTACCAAAAATCTAGACTATTGATCAGTTAATGTTTCTCTGTCTTGTGTCTCAGTGTGTGTGAAAATCCTCTAACCGAAAGAGAGAAGGCCATCTTGAGTAAGACCACGCCCATTGTCACGCCCACTGACAGCTTGACTGACATGTCAGAGGAGGAGGCTCCGCCCAAACCTCCTCTACCAGGACCCAAACTAGCAGAGCACAGGTGAGGGGGCGTGGCTTAGTTTATCAATACTGCTTTTATTTTGCTATAAAGGGGACCTATTATGCAAAAATCACTATTATAAGGGGTTTAAACACAGTTGTGTGGCAACAATCTGTGAATATAGCCAGCAAATTAATTAATTCTATGTTTTATAATCGCACCTGATAAAAAACAAGTGCAGAAACACTACGATTGACATTCTCTCTTTGTACGTGTCATCAGAGGGGGAAAGCCCCGCCTACTAGTGACCATCTCTCTCTCATTAGCATAGAACTTTAGTCTTGTTTTTGAATCTGCCACTATGCTGACACACTGGCATTTATAACTCCACCCTCTTTTGAAAAGAGCACAATTTCATTTAAATTTAAAGCAACAGTCAACAAAATCCCACACAACTATGTTTAAACCCCTTATAAAACTGATTTTTACATAATAGGTCCTCTTTAAACCAACCCATATCCACCATAACCGTACTCATTTCCCTCCTCAAGACTACAAGAAGTGTTCTCCAATACATTATGAACACATTAAGTACATTGTGTTTACATTTTGATGTAAGTGCATAGTAGTTAAGGGCACTTAATCTAAAGTTATAGCAACTTTTCATTAAAACACTATAACTTTACTATAGAATATTATAAAAAATAGCATCTGATATGTTTGTATATGTATGTTAAACAGTCTGCAGAAACATTTTGATTGGCATTCTCCTTTTGTACATGTCATCGGAGGGGGAAAGCTCCGCCCATTAGTGACCATCTCTCCCTCGTTAACATAGAACTTTAGTCTTGTTTTTGAATCTGCCAGTATGCATACACACAGGCATCTGTAGCTCCGCCTCCTTTATAAAAGAGCACAATCTCATTAGAATTTAAAGCGACAGTCACCAAAATCCCACAATTAGTTTTAAACCCCTTATAAAACTGATTTATACATATTAGGTCCTCTTTAAACCCACCCTAACCCTACCCGTTCCCCACCTCAAGACCACCATAAATGTTCACCAATACATTATGAACACATTTATATTTTAATGGAACTACATAATAGTAAAGGACACTTAAAATAAAGTTGGACCAACTTTTCTTAAGAACACTAACTTTACTATAGAATATTCTAAAAAAATTGCATCTGATATGTTTATATATGTATATGTATGTAAAGGGTCACGAAACCCCCCTTGTCTCAGCAGGCTGTTTTCACACCTCTAGTTTGAAAAAGTCAGGAAAGTGGGTGAGTCCAGCTTTGTTTAGGTGGGAGTGTCAAGTGGTGAAAGAGGGAAGGGTTTACATGTAAAAGGGGAGTTTCATTAAGTGCACTACAGCTGATTTTCACACCGGTAACACAGACGCAGGGGAGACAGACAGGGACTGCGTTTACATGGACATCAGTAATGGAATTATTTGCCTTAATTTGAATAAGACAATAATATGATTAAAGTGTTTACATGAGTGGCGTTTTGTTCGTTCCTTTCATGTTCCCGTTTTACATGTTATTGCACATAATTCGACACGTGCTATCCACATTTCCTCTGGAGTTTCATGTAATTTCGGGTGTTTCATTTTTAGTTTGTTAACTTTAACTGCAGTTTGGCACTTTCACTTTCATTCATTTCATGCATGTCCCCTGTGATAAACGAGACATTGGATGCGGGAAACTGCTGGAAGAGTGTAGTTTTAATGGAATTTGATACCGCATGCTGTATGGGAGAAAAGAAAAAACCCTCCGCATTTCTCGGTAGAAGCCGTGTATGTATAGACTGTCCTGTCACAAAATGCGGCTGAAATCCTACACGACGGTAATAGTTTGATTAAGGTGTTTCCATATTTACACTTGGAGAGCAGCATTTACAGCGTATCTTTCACTCCATAATATTGTAGTGATATTACTGTAAACATTTTGACTAAGGTGTGTCTTTAACAAGTGAAGGAGTACTGCTGACGATACGAACTAACTTTGCCATCTGAATAAACATAAACAAAGCACATTGATTGCACACTTACCAAACCTATAGAGACAGGACAATCAACAGGAACCGCGTCTTTTTTAAAAAGGAGGCCAGTGGCAAATCCAGATTTCACCATTTCCAGATACGAAAAGCTCTCGGGTAAAAAATGTTCCTTACAAACGTATTTTTTGTCGCATGTTAGCAGACCACTGTAATCCACACGTGAGTCCAGCGGCCCTTTCATCATGCGGAAATGAAAACCAAACCTTCATTGCGGCACATTTATAAACACAACACTGATGACCCATGTCTCCAAACAATTCTTCTGCTTTCACTTGTTTTAATTGTAATTTCGGGTGTTTCATTTCTAGTTTGTCAACTTTAACTGCAGTTTGGCACTTTCACTTTCATTCAGAAACATTTCATGCATGCCCCCCGTGATCAACGAGACATTGGATGCAGGGAACTGCTGGAAGAGTGTAGTTTTGATGGAACTAACTTTGCCATCTGAATAAACATAAACAAAGCACATAGATTGCACACTTACTAAACCTGTAGAGACAGGACAATCAACTGGAAACACATCTTTTTTTCGAGTGGCAAATCCAGATTTCACCATTTCCAGATGCGAAAAGCTCTCGGGTAAAAAAAAATGCTCCTTACAAACATATTTTTTGTCGCATGTTAGCAGACCACTGTAATCCACGCGTGAGTCCCGCGGCCCTCTCATCGTACGGAAATGAAAACCAAACCTTCATTGCAGCACCTTTATAAATACAACACTGATGACCCATGTCTCCAAACAATTCTTCTGCTTCCACTTGTTTTAATTACGGTCTTCAACACAACGTGGCGTCTCTCTGAATGCTGCAACAGATAGCAGTCTTCGAAGCTATCATGCATATTGATGAAGTTGCTCCTCATTCACAATAGGTCAGTGCAATAGCCTAGTGGTTAGCGCACTGACATATAGTGCAGTAGCACTTCAGGGCGTCCTGAGTTCGAATCCCGGCTCGTAGATACATTTCCCGTCCCTACCCCCTCTCTCTCTCCCACTTCGCTTCCTGTCTGTAAAACCGTCCTATCCGTTTAATAAAGGCAAAAAGGCTAAAAATAAATCTTAAATCTCATTCACAATAGAGCGCGCTCATTGGTTCGAACCAAGTCTTTCACATTAATTAGGAAAACTTTGTCACTTTAATGTCACGTTGTACTCGTCAGTACAGACATCCAGTCTCCACGCTGGTGTTTACACAAGGATCTCATGGCCGTGACGTAGCTTCGAAATTTCTTTTCAAACTGGAAGAACGAATTTGCTCGAAATAACGCAAAAACAACCACTTTTTAGTAAAATATAGGTGTCCTCCCTGCTGAAAAATCCAGCTTAAACCAGCCTAGGCTGGTTGGCTGGTTTTAGCTGGTTGACCAGCCTGGTTTTAGAGGGGTTTTGGCCATTTCCAGGCTGGTTACCAGCCTTTTCCAGCCTGGTCTTAGCTGGTCAGGCTGGAAAATGACCAGCTAAATCCAGCTAAGACCAGCTTGACCAGCCTGGTTTAAGATGGACATAGCTGGTTTTGGCTGGGCTCCCAGCCTGGCTAGGTGGTCAAGCTGGTTTTAGCTGGTCATTTTCCAGCCTGACCAACTAAGACCAGGCTGGAAATGACTGGAAACCAGCCTGGAAATGGCCAAAACCCCTCTAAAACCAGGCTGGTCAACCAGCTAAAACCAGCCAACCAGCCTAGGCTGGTTTAAGCTGGATTTTTCAGTAGGGTAGTGTTTTTAGCAACGTGGAACACGTATATGACTGTCAACATCTCAAACTAAGTTTTGGTGTTTCGTGACCCTTTAATAAGTAATTTACCATCTGTCAAAGTACTAGAAAAGATTAAAAATGTATTTCAAAAGAGCTGTGTTCACACCGAACACATGCTAAATAATGTAAACAATGATTTGACCAATTATTAGGTCTTCATACTGATTCATTTTATACCTGACTGTTTCCTTCATAGCCATCAGATTGAGGTGAACATGTTTGTTGGTAGTGTGTAGTATGCATTAATGTGGTCAGCATTGTGTGCTGTAGTTCTGTGTGTGCTATAGTGCAGGTTGAAGTGCATTAGAGTACACTGTTTATCTTTTGTGATGGTGATTTCCCGCAGATGAGTCATGCTCATTCTTAAATCTGCTTTATTTCCGCTAGTATCTAAATATATGTGAATGAGGACACATCGGATACACACAAACACACTCACACTCATTCATATGACAGCATCCTCTCTGTCAACGACTTCCGAAGCAGAAGTTTGGTTTTCCGCTTGCTTCTTGTCTGAGTTTAGAGACATGATGTAGTAAATAAGCAGTTAAACCTCTTTGAAAAGGGGAAATGCTGATAGTTGTAAGTTATTTTTTTACTGTCTAGTATGTCTGTGTGTGTGTTGAGTGTGTATGAGATCATATTAGCTATAGACTTAGAGTATGTGACATTAAATTTTACATTAATGAAAGTTAAAGCTATCATTCATGTCGTTGAGTATAAATATCACAC